>NC_066581.1:486177394-486480494 GCF_024323335.1 Lathyrus oleraceus | reverse complement strand
TCTGTTTGAGAGGAAGACCGTGAGAACATTGATCCTTTAGAGTACCTGTTATGCAATGTTATGTTATGCTATGCAATGTATGAAATGTTTTTAAGGACTTTTGGAATTTAACTTTACGTAAACCACCAAAAAGGGGAACTTTTATTAATAATTCCTTTAATCAATGTTCATTACAAGAAAAATGAAAGCTCAAGTCTCCCAGGGACGACTTCTTTTTGGGCAGAGATATGCATTGAGACTTCGTTCCTCATTAAGCTGGCTGGTGAGCTCTAATACTTTCTTCCTTTCAGCACAGAACTGAGCTTCAAAAGTATCCCTTTCCTCTCTCAACTGGATCCAAGATTTCTTCAATTCTTCAACATTGGTAGGCATATCTGGATAAGGAATGATCTGAGGGGTACCTCCTTCAACTTTTGGTTCAACAGTCAGAGGTCCGATTGCAAGATATGGCATGATAAGCTCACGAGCTCTGGCGCGTACCCATCTGAGATAAGGTTCCATAGGAATAGAGTTTTTCTGTCCTAAAGTACTTCTTTTCACCATGCCCCAAGCTCGTACAAACCTTTGACGGAGACCTTGAGAATCGTTGTCATAGTCAAACACAGTGCCTTGGATAATTATTTCATGTGGACCATCTCTTTGAGCATAACCAAACTGACGTAGGGCTAAAGCAGGATTATAAGTAATACCTCCTCTTATCCCCAGGAGTGGTACGTTAGAGAATTCTCCACAACGGTTAATGATGATAACATTTTCTTTGGGTTGGGGACACCAATGGATGTCTGAATGGGAGAGCGACATTATCCTTTGAGACCATTTCAAATTTTGCTCATTCTTCAAGACTGATTGAGGAAGGTGCGAAATAAACCACCTAGATAATAAAGGTACCCAGCACATGAGTCCCTTGCCTTTTCATAGTACGAGTGTGAAGGGAATGCAAAATGTCTCCAAGCAAGGTGGGCACAAGGTTATGAGTGAGAAATATCTTAACAGCATTCATGTCTATGAATTGATCCGGATTAGGAAATAACACCAAACCATAGATTAGTAATGCTAGAATATCTTCGAAAGCGTGGACACTCATAGCTTTTAGGAATTCTCGGGCCTTATTTATCAGAAATTTGGCAAGTAAACCCTTAACTTCACTTCTTGTTACCCAATTAGTTTCAATGTCGGACTTTGTCATGTGTAAAGCCGCGACCACCTCTTCAGACCTCGAAATCTTTTCTAAACCACTGAAAGGTGTTTGATCAAGGATATGTATCCCAAGCAACCTGGAAAATTCTTCTAATGTGGGTACCAACTGATAATCTGGGAAGGTGAAGCAATGATGTTTGGGATCGAAGAACTGGAATAGAACTCTTATCATATCTTCCTTGAAACCAGTGGTAACTAAATTGAGGAGATAACCATGTTTCTTGATGAACTGAGCATGATCGGGAAGTTCTGACACTAAATCCTTGAGTTGAGGAGAGGTCGCTACAAAATTGATCCGGATGGTCTTCCTGGAAGCCATAGCCCTACAAAACAGAGCAGAGTTAAATCCCTAAGTCCTCGAAATGGTTAGTACAATGCCATGATGTCATGATGTTATGATGTTATGATGTCAAGTAAGTAACAAGCACAAACAAGTCACACCACAATCATTCCTAGGTTTTAAGGCTTGCATGAGTTCCATAGGTAGGTACCCTCCCCACTGAAGTTTGGTTGGTTCAACCTGTCCTAGAATAGTAACCGGGTTCTAGAAGGATCTCAAATCATTGACCTTTCCTTAAGTCCACTTCAGTGCAACACCAAGCGGTTGACCAAAATTTCTCTAAAGTCCAATCTCAAAGTGTGTAGTATCGAGTATCAACCAACCCCAGTCGGAACCGAAGTCAGTTATCTCACTACTTTCTAATGGCTAGGATGAGTCAATTAGGGTTCTAAAGGTCTGGTTAATGCTTTTGATGACACCACGCAGACGCCAAATTTTTCCTCAAGTAAACATGAGGAACATCAGGACATCCAAAGTGTCACATTAACCGTAGCCATCATTTTAACCATTCCAGTATACGCCGGACAGTCGCGATGATCTCTTGCTACTTACCTAAGGTACACTAGATCCGGGTGTAGGATCTTTCACTCAAGCATGGAATACCCAAACAATCCCTTAAAAGTAAACCAGACAAAGAAACAATTCGAAAACATAAGTGATCTTATCTTTAAGGTAACCTCTCTTTTTAAGATTCCCCAGCAGAGTCGCCAGTTCTGTGATACGGTGAACTGACTTTGTGTTTTTGCTTTGAAAAGAAATGTTGCGGATAGCAAGAGTCGCCACCGACTTTTCTTTTATCCAATAAGGAAAGGCGGAAAAGAACAGGAAAAACCTTGATTAGATTTTGAGTTCGGGAGGTACATTATACAAAGGGAAGGTGTTAGCACCCTTTGTATCCATGGTTATCCATGGGCTCTTAATTGCTTAACTCACTTATGTTTTCCTTGTTTGAGAAAGTGTTTGAGAAAGTGTTTGAGAAAGTGTTTGAGAAATGTGGTGTGTTTAGAAAATATTTTGAAAGGAGAGTTTAACTTTGTAATGATTCTTGTACGAATGTCTACAAAGTGTTTATCTCGTTTGATTTTGAAAGATGTTTAGAAAAATATAACTCGGCGATGATTCTGGTGCGAATGTATACCAAGTGGTGATTTTCTAAAAGATGTTTTGAAAAGTGTGAGGTGTGAAAAGTATTTTAAGCTGTGAGCAAGCATTTAAGAGTTATACCTAACCAAGGTCTTTATAGGTATTTCCTATCCTTAGGAGGGTAAAACTGTCCTTACTATTGAGAAGTAAGTAGTCTTATCCTTTGGATGTAAAGGGACATCGTGGGGTTGTCGACTGGTCATTGAAGGCAACATTTGTAAGGATATCTTAGCATTCGAAGGGACGATCAACATTTAATTGCAGGCTACAACGAAGGGTCATCGAGGGACAAAGTCATATATTCGAAGGCAACGTTCGAGGGACAAGGTCATATATTCGAAGGCAACGTTCGAGGGACAAGGTCATATATTCGAAGGCAACGTTCGAGGGACTATGATTTATCTTGTAGGGACATTGACCTTTTGATCGAAGGGACTATGACTTATCTGTTTAGGGATGATGATGATTTAATCGAAAGGGTCTTTGTTAAGGGTATCCCCACATTCGCAGGACATGACCGTAATATCGTAAGGCAACAAAGAGAGGGTTACCCTAGAGGTGTAAGTGTGGAAATGATTGGATTCGGATATATTATCTTGAATTAATTTATCTAAGTTCGATTATTTATCTTTCCATGCAATCCTATTAGCATACATGTAGACAGTTATATTCACAGTATGGAAAAATTAAAGTGCGAAAAATAAGACTACGCTATTACATGGCTTCGGGATGGGGGGTACATAATTTAAAAGGGGATATAATATATCTAAATCTTAATTAACGAGTATAAAATTAAGAGGGCATAGAAAGTTCATGACAAATGAAATAAATAAACTAAATTTAAAAATGAATTAAGAATATTTTTGGTCTATAATAATAGAAACTTTTTTTTATGAATTTATGGAAAAACTTAGACTAAATTGATAGAAATTTTAAAAGAAAAGAGAAAAACAAAAAAAAAAAAAAAAAAAATATATATATATATATATATATATATATATATATATATATATATATATATATATATATATATATATATATATATATATATATATATATATATATATATATATATATATATATATATATATATATATATATATATATATATATATATATATATATATATATATATATATATATTGCAGTGAGCGGGGAGCTACCAACGAGCCATGTTGGTCCATTTGTTATTTATTCGCCTTCATTAAAATATATATTAATTCTACATGGATTTTTCCATTTTGACACAACACCACCATGCATGTTACAACTTTCTCTCTTACGGCAAGCTACTTTATTTTTTCTCATGCTGTTTCTTTCATGTGAATACAACAAACCTGTAACTTCATCTTATATCAAACCACACACATAAAATAAGATCATATGTAATCATCATGCAATAATAAAAATAGCCATGCACAAATCAAGAAGCTTACATTATTTTACTCATGTATTAGTTCTCTTTACTGCAAGTGATAAATGATAAAACAAACCTTACACATACATGTTAAAGACAACCAAGGATTTATATTATCATCATTATATCATCATCATTATTATGTAATAACAGCATGTGAAATAAACATAATCATGCTAGAAACAACACTCATATAATAATAATTAAATGGCAAATATAATTCTTTAATCATACAAACAGAATTTCTCCAACATGCTATGACATATCAAGAGTAGATGCATACTTGAATAAAGCAATATCAACATCCACCAAACCATGAATACATCATCTCAATATATATTAAACCAATATTATTCATGCATGAATTAAGGAGTATTGCAAGGTAATCATGCTGGATGCAAATTCCATAATGAACACTTACTAGGGATTTGATTCTTCTAGTTTGCTCACTGTATGTGTGTTGTTCTTATTCAAGCTGTGAATGCTTTATGGTTTCTTGTCTTTTCCCTGCCCGAGAATCTTCTTGTTTCTGCCTTGCCTTGTGTATCTTCTTCTATTGTCTCTCTCCTCTTTTTCGTCTTCTCCCTCTCGCTGCAGCCATACCAAGTATTTATAATTGTGTGGATTATGGTTTAACCTTGCTAAATATTTGGATCCCTTCCTATACTTTAGGGTTTAACCTTGTTAAATATTTGGATCCCTTCCTATACTTTAGGAGAGTTAGGGTTTAACCTTGCTAAATATTTGGATCCCTTCCTATACTTTAGGAGAGTTAGGGTTTAACCTTGCTAAATATTTATTAAATACAAATATTATTATAAATAATGAATAAATGGAACATGAGTCACTAAATTATAAAAAATAGTTATTATAATTTAATGAGCTTTAACAAATAAAATTAATTTAAAATTTTAATTATACAATTAAAATTCAAATCTATTTTTGTTTATCATTAAATTAAAACTATTTTATTTATATATATAAAATTTATTTATATCATACAGATAACCAAATTTTTTTTTTATATCTGTATCACATAATAAATAAATTAAAATTTATAATTTATATGAGAATGTATGCTAATGAATGAATGCAAATGTGAAATGAATGCCATGCATGAATCAATTTATCATAAAAATTAACAGGCAAATTTTGGGGTATGACAGACCTCATGATGCAAATGTATGTATGTAAAAGGTAATACTCTGTGGAGATATGTGTCCACAAAGAAGAAAAGAAATCAGAAGAGACTGAAAATCCATATGAGTAATTCACTCCATGGGACAAAGACCCTGGGACTCTAATGGGGATAACGAAGGGAATAAAATGCGTGAGCAGATCACGACTTAGAACTTATTGAGAGACACGAGAGGAATTCCGTGAAAATAAATCAATGGAAGGACTCGAGTTGACTCAAAGATGCATGTATTGGGGAATATGCCAATACAGCGGAACTATCCACAAAGGATACTTCGGATGAAAATCCGGACTCAGATGGGGAAAATCCACTAAGGGACTCCACTGAGGAATATCCCAAGAGGACTCCTCTGGGGAAACACCAGGGCGAGGTATTACCGGTTACTAGGTAATAAGCTCAAGGAAACATGTGATCAAAACACCGGTATGAGGGTGAAAGAAGAACATGCTCGGGGAGAATGAATATCTAAGACCAGTATAAGGGTGAGAGATATCAAACATCCAAAATCATCTGAGGAAAACCTAAAAAGGTATATTTTAACTTAGGAAATCTGACTCCACAGGGGACAAAAGTCATAATAGGGAGCAGAAAGGAAGGAACACCAGGGATACCGGTTACTGGGCATATAATAGGTGACCGATCAAGCGTGAATTGGGGAAAATTTCCAAGACACTCATCATCCAAAAGAGGGCTAAAAAGCAGACTCTATTACAGGATGGGCATTCGATTCCACAAAAGGGGATACAAATCTTACTCGACTGGGGAAGCACAAAAGACTTCGACCAAAGAGTGCATGAGATATATTATCTATTACCGTCAAAACGTAGATAACATACTCGCATGGAAGATTATCCACAACCGGTTACTGGGTTAAAGAAAGATAAATCATCTGAAGGAAAAGGGCATCGGGATACCAAATACTAGGTATACAATGATGACCAAATCAAAGGGAGAAACGATCATTACCGACGAAAGGCAAATGAAATATGACTCGCTGGGGATACATTGACAAAGGCAATGATCCGAGAGAGATATCACCGGTTACTGGGAGATATACTCAAAAAAGGGTGAAGGACTATCTATACCGAATATTGGATAAAGATAAACATCAAGGAGGGGATTACATCTACCGGTTACTGGGTAGAATACCACGGAAGAGTAATCGTCATCGGTTAGGATGAACAAAATAAGGTTAACTCTGCAAAGGGATAAAATAGGATTTACAACTACTAGTATAAGGATAGAAAACCACAAACTCTGTCGGGGAAAAGATGGAGAATTACTGGTTACTGAGCAATCATTCATCTAAACTACGGGGAAGTGCAAGGAAAAACGCACAAAGCCAATCTAGGAATAAACTAGAGAGGCACGATGAAATAAGACTCATCCCTATGAGGATATAACTCAGGGGGGAACTCCATCCCAGAATATGTGTTGGGAGGAAACAGAAACCACCATCATCCACGAGGACATAACTCAGTGGGGAATATGGAAGGAAGGATAAACACTTTCTGCTTATGGGGCTGACTCTACATGGGGAGATCAGACACAAACATCTGCTTGGGGAAATATATTATTACCAACTAGCAGGAGATAACAAACAAAGATATATAGCAAAGAATGCAACATGAATATCTGAATGTTAAAATTATGCATATATGCGTGGTTTATGTATGATGAATGCTAACAAAACATACATATCTAACACAAACAAGTCCAAGAATCAATGAACAAACGTTCGGTACTACATCTCAAGAGAGTAAGTCAGGCCCAGTGGAGAACATCCAATCTGATGGGGGCAAGAGATACCAGGAAACAAAGATCTCTGTAGGGGAATGAACATCAGTCATTCTAGCTGGGGACAGGATTATCGCACAGATAAAATCCGCCGTAGAAGCTACTCTACTGGGGAAATTATCAGAGGGGAGGATGGATCTCTGTGGGGAACAATCACCAATCAGAAGCTTCCAAGGTCACCACTAAATATTGCACTACCAAATAGTCACATCTGCCGAGGAGGAAGGATCACTACTCTGCTGAAGGAAGATAGACTTCTTTATCGGCCACTCTACTCGGGAGGAAACCACAAACAGACTCCGAAGGAAGAGGATACAATCGTGCTGGGAATATGAATAAATGTCTTACCCTGTTGGGAATCATACCATCTTTGGGAGAGCACTGAAGACATCCCAACTATCCTTTCATCATTGTGAATGTTCACTTTGTTTAAAAACAAATTATGAAAAATTTATTTATTTAAAACAATGATATTTCTCAATTAAAACATGCAAAACATTTGTTGCATAGAAACAAATAAGAGTGCAAATAATTGGATAAAGGCTCAAATTTATTTGATGGAATGATAGTCTGCAAATGGCAAGACTCCATAGATCTTTACAAATTTGAAATTGGTGATATATATTGGAAAAGGGCTACATTGAACATAATGACCATTTCTCCACCACCTCTGAATCCGATGTATTTGAAGCTTCAGTTGACGATGACTGAGTGAGAATTTCTGACGGATGACAGCTTGTAGAACAAAGTCTTGTATGGATACAGTAACTTGCCAAATCCCTAATTTTTTCCTAGATTGCCCCAGGGTGAGGTACTCAATCTAGCGGGATATATATTAATTTTTTATGTCTCTAACTTTTGCCTGGATCGCCCTTTCGGGTTTTCAATCCACCGAGACGCTCATTTTTGCCTAAGCCACCCTTTCGGGTTTTCAACTTAGCGAGCTATTCTGTTTTTATTTTTAGGCGAAGTATTTCTTGACCGCATCTGAATTCACATGACGAGTGAAATCCTCCCCATCCATAGTTGTAAGTATCAAAGCACCGCCTGAAAAGGATCTCTTAACAACATATGGACCTTCATAGTTTGGAGTCCACTTGCCCCTGGAATCGGGCGCGAAAGACAAGACTTTCTTGAGCACAAGGTCACCTTCTCGGAACACACGAGGTTTGACCTTCTTATCAAAGGCTTTCTTCATCCTTTGCTGATATAACTGACCATGGCACATGGCAGTTAATCTCTTGTCTTCTATCAAATTCAGCTGGTCATAACGACTCTGAACCCATTCAGCATCAGTCAACTTGGCTTCCATCAAGACTCTCATTGATGGGATCTCCACCTCTACTGGGAGTACAGCCTCCATGCTGTAAACAAGAGAAAAAGGGGTTGCCCCTATTGAAGTGCGGACAGATGTACGATATCCATGCAAAGCAAATGGCAGCATCTGATGCCAATATTTGTACGTAACAACCATCTTCTGTATAATCTTCTTGATATTCTTATTAGCAGCTTCAACAGCCCCATTCATCTTGGGTCTATAAGGAGAAGAGTTATGATGTGATATCTTGAACTCGCTACAGAGCTCTTTCATCATCTTGTTGTTCAAGTTAGATCCATTATCAGTAATGATCTTATCTGGCACACCATAACAGCATATGAGTTGATTCTTGATAAACTTCACAACCACCTGCCTAGTCACGTTTGCATATGACGCTGCTTCAACCCACTTGGTGAAGTAATCAATTGCTACGAGAATAAATCTGTGACCATTAGACGCTTTTAGTTATGTCATGACAATCATGTTAATTCCCCACATGGAGAAAGGCCATGGTGATGAAATCACATTCAGAAGTGTCGGGGGAATATGAATCTTATCCGCATAAAGCTGACACTTGTGGCATTTCTTCACATATTTGCAGCAGTCAGACTCCATTGTCAGCCAATAGTATCCTGCTCTCAACATCTTTCTAGCCATGGCATGTCCATTGGAATGAGTACCAAATGAAGCCTCATGGACCTCAGTCATTAACAGGTCTGCTTCATGTCTATCCACGCATCTGAGCAGAACCATGTCAAAATTTCTTTTATAAAGCACATCACTATTGAGGAAGAAACTGCCAGATAATCTCCTCAAAGTCTTTCTATCTTTCACAGATGCCCCAGGCGGGTAAATTTGGCTCTGAAGAAAACACTTGATATCATAATACCACGGCTTATCATCTTGCACCTCCTCTACTGCAAATACATGAGCTGGTCTGTCCAAGCGCATCACAGTGATATTAGGAACTTCATTCTAAAGTCTAACCACAATCATCGAAGCAAGCGTAGCAAGAGCATCTGCCATCCGATTCTCATATCGAGGAATATGATGGAAGTCAACCTCAGTAAAGAAAGTTGAAATCCTCCTCGTATAATCTCTATATGGGATGTGGCCAGGATGATTCGTCTCCCATTCACCCTTAATCTGATTAACAATGAGGGCTGAATCACCATAAACATCAAGATGTTTGATCCTAAGATCAATACAATCTTCCAATCCCATAATACAAGCCTCATACTCGGCCATATTATTCGTGCATTTGAAAGTTAGCCTTGCTGTAAAAGGAAAATGTGTGCCCTGAGGAGTAATAATCATTGCCCTAATACCATTTCCATATTGATTTACAGCACCATCAAATACCATGCTCCATCGGGAACCAGGCTTTGGCCCTTCATCGAGCGTAGGCTCATCGCAATCTTTCATTTTCAAATACAGAATCTCCTCATCTGGGAAGTCATACTGAACTGACTGATAATCCTCAATTGGTTGATGTGCCAAGTGGTCAGCCAAAATACTACCTTTTATAGCCTTCTGAGCTCGATACTCAATATCATACTCAGATAACAACATCTGCCAACGGGAAATCCTCCCAGTTAAAGCAAGCTTCTCAAAAATATACTTGATTGGATCCATTTTGGATATCAACCAAGTCGTATGATTCAACATATACTGGCGTAAGCGCTTAGCAGCCCAGGCCAAAGCACAACATGTCTTCTCAAGCATCGAGTATCGAGACTCACGATCGGTGAACTTCTTACTTAGGTAGTAAATAGCATATTCTTTCTACCCTGTTTCGTCTTGCTGACCAAGGACACAACCCATTGAGTCTTCAAGAACAGTCAGATACATAATCAACGGTCTTCCTTCCACAAGCGGAGACAGAATCGGAGGCTCAGATAAATACTCTTTAATACTGTCAAAGGCCTTTTGGCAATCCTCGGCCCAATCATGAGACTGATCTTTCCGGAGGAGCTTGAATATCGACGCACATGTGGCAGTCATATGGGATATGAATATGGAAATGTAATTCAAGCGGCCAAGAAAACCTCGGACTTGCTTCTCAGTTTTGGGCGCAGGCATCTCTTGTATTGCTTTGACCTTTGCAGGATCAACCTCAATACCTCTCTCGCTGACAATAAAGCCCAACAACTTGCCGTAACGGACTCCAAATGTACACTTGTTCGGATTCAGACGAAGCTTATACTTCCTCAAACGCTGAAAAAGCTTCAACAAGTGCTCTACATGTTCTACTTCCATTCTTGACTTTGCAATCATATCATCAACATATGCCTCGATCTCCTTGTGCATCATATCATGAAACAAGGTAGTCATAGCTCGTTGATACGTGGCTCCGGCATTCTTCAAACCGAAGGGCATCACTCGATAATAGAATGTTCCCCAAGGTGTGATGAATGTTGTCTTCTCCATATCCTCGGGTGCCATTTTGATCTGATTATATCCGGAAAATCCGTCCACAAATGAGAAGATATTGAATTTAGTTGTATTATCTACCAACATATCAATATGTGGTAGAGGGAAATCATCTTTCGGACTAGCTTTATTCAAGTCTCTATAGTCCACACACATTCGGACTTTTCCATCTTTCTTAGGCACGGGCACAATATTGGCCACCCATTGAGGATATGTAGAATTCATCAGAAACCCCGCATCAATTTGCTTCTGAACTTCTTCTTTGATCTTCACTGCCATATCGGGATGAGTTCTTCTGAGCTTCTTCTTTACGGGCACGCACTCAGGCTTCAAAGGCAGGAAATGTTGCACGATATCTATATCTAGACCAGGCATGTCTTCATATGACCAAGCAAAGACGTCGACGTATTCTCGTAGCAACTCAATCAACCCCTTCTTAACAGATTCTTCCAGGAGTGTCCCAATCTTCACTTCTCGCACACAATCTTCAGACCCCAAGTTGACTATTTCCAGATTCTTAAGATGCGGCTGAATGATCTTCTCTTCATGCTCAAGTAGACAGGTAATCTCATCAGGAATCTCTTCAACATCATCTTCTTCCGCCTCAAATACAGGGAATTCGAAGTTGGGAGATGGTGTTGGATCATTATGTTTAATGGGTTTGATCAACCTGCATAATGATTTTGGATATAAAGAGATTTTAGAATTCAAACAAGGCAAATCATTATGCAGATGAAAAGATTGATTTTATTCTTATTTTTTAGGGTTTTATGTGATCACCAATTTCATGCAAAAGCGAAAAGGGAAAATAATTGGAAAAACAAACATTTAACATGAATTTATTGAATGAAAAATATCATTGTATTTATGCGCCAACAATGTCATCACTCCTCCTTTCGGCATGGGAGGAGGGTTTTCAAACACAATGAACATTACTTTGACTTATGGATAACTGTTGGAACATCAACAGCGACCCAATTATTGCAGACCCCTCTAGGGATGACGAAGTTGCCAGAATCCTCTGCATCCTCTTCCATAATAGCAGCAGCTTCCTCATCTTGGCCGGTGTGGATGAATCCACCACTCTTGAACAGCCCTTGCTTGTTGAATACACCAGGAAAATACCATATGCCAGCCCGGGATTTGTTGTCTTCCAGCTTAATCATTTGCCCCAATCCGGCAGTTGTACCATGCTCAATGGCCAACTTAGCATCTTTATAGGACGCAAATGAAGAAGTTCCCTTCTTAATAGGTTTAGCAATAGATAAAGCTTGGAATGGGGTTCCAACTTCATCCTCAGCATCTATATAAGAGAAGGAAGACAAATGGCTAACCAGGAGAGCCTTTTCTCCCCTACCACCACCAGCTTCTTGTTTTTCACAAACTTCAATTTCTGGTGTAGGGTGGATGTCACGGAACCTGCCTCGTGAATCCATGGTCTGCCCAACAGACAGCTATACGATGGGTGAATGTCCATGACCTGGAAGGTAATCATGAAATCACTTGGTCCAATTTTGACTGGGAGCTCAACCTCTCCAATCACAGTTTTACGGGACCCATCGAAAGCTTTCACCACCACTCCACTCTGCCTCATGGGAGACCCTTGATATGACAGTTTTGCAAGAGTGGACTTTGGCAACACATTCAATGATGACCCAGTGTCCACCAGCACATTGGGCATGGCATCATCTTTGCAGCTCATGGATATGTGTATTGCCAGGTTGTGGTCTCTTCCCTCCTCGGGGAGATCAGCATCACAAAAACTCAAATTGTTACAAGCGGTGATGTTTGCAACAATACTGTCGAATTGTTCAATCATGACGTCATGGTCTACATACGCCACATCCAAAACCTTCTGTAGAGCTTCTCGGTGTGGTTCTAAATTCATCAGCAAGGATAGTACAGAGATCTTGGATGGCATTTGTAGACGCTGATCTACAACGTTGTACTCACTTCTCTTGATGAGCCTCAGCATCTCATCGCAGTCTTCTTTCGCATTGCCACTCGGGCCAACAGAGACAGAAGTTTTCAACGTAGAGGCAGGTTTAGCAACAAGTTCCGGATTCAGAGCGTTCACAGTATTCCCTATCGGGCATTCAGCATAATCAGTAGTATCAATCCTTCGAACATCAGCTTGAGGTTTCGGCGGAGCCGAGAAAACACGACTGCTACGGGTCAGGCCGCTGACGCCGGCAATATTAACAACAAATGTAGAGGGCAGGGGAACCTCTTTCCCATTCTCTAACGCTACAACATTATAGCGATAGGGAACCGCTTTCTCAGAAGAGTATGGCACATGGCCAACTGGTTTGATGATCAAAGCAGGGGAAGCCTTTTGCTTGCTACCATCATACTTGATGATAACAGGCTCAGGGATCCGGAATACTGCATAAATTACATTGACTTCATCAGCATCTTTGTCAACATTTCTATTTTGAAGTATCTCAATGACTCCTTCATCCAGCATTTCTTGAACATCTTTGAGGACTTGACGACACCCTCTTTGATTGACAGCGCAAACTTGGTATCTATCGTGGTCGGGCTCGTAATGACTGTAATCACACAGCAATCTATGCATCTCGACTAGAGATTGTCGAATATGGCTGACATATTTGACTTTGTACTTACCAGGGCAGACCTGGACCATGTTGACAGATTTCCCATGCTCGGGCAATGGGTTCTTCTTTACATTAGGACCTACGTCCTCGAAACACAGAATACAACATCTCACAAGGTCTTGAACCTTGGTCTTCAAAGGGTAGCAATTTTCCACGTCATGTCCGGGAGCATCGGAATGATAAAAACAGTGTAATTCGGGCTTATACCACCACTGAGGGTTGGTAGGTATAGCCGGCGGGTCTCTTGGAGTAATCAACTTCCTCTCTATCAAAGAGGGATATAATTCTGCATATGTCATCGGAATAGGATCGAAGGTGATCCTCTTCCTCTCGTAGCTTGTACTGGCTTGATTACTGTTTCGAGGCTGGTAGGCCTGCTGTTGCGGACGGTGTTGCTGTTGTTGATATTGCGGATGTGGTTGTTGCTGACTATTGTTGTGATGCTGATACTGTTGATTATCTCTGAAGACAGGTGCTATATGAGCCACCTGATGCTGGTTACCGACAGGACGCACGGTCTTCCTCCTTACTGAGGGTCTTCTTGGTTTAACATGGGAGGTCACAACATGTGCCTCTCCATCTTTCTTCTTTCCAAACGTCCCATACCGTTTGGCAGAAGAGCCTTCTTCTTTGGTCAGGCGCCCTTCCCTGACTCCTTCTTCCAGACGCATCCCCATATTCACCATCTCGGTGAAATCAGAAGGAGCGCTGGAAATCATCCGCTCGTAATAAAAAGAACTCAAGGTCTTCAGAAAGATCTTGGTCATTTCTTTCTCTTCCGGCGGGGGCACAATTTGTGTTGCTACCTCTCGCCACCTCTGGGTGTACTCTTTGAAAGTTTCCTTGTCCTTCTGGGACATGGCTCTCAATTGATCCCTATCAGGAGCCATATCCATGTTGTACTTGTATTGCTTGACGAAGGCCTCTCCAAGGTCGTTGAAGGATCGGATGTTCGCACTGTCCAAGCCCATATACCAACGTAGGGCAGCACCGGACAAACTGTCCTGAAAGTAGTGAATGAGAAGTTGGTTGTTGTCGGTCTGAGTCGACATCTTCCTGGCATACATGACCAGGTGGCTGAGAGGGCAAGTATTTCCCTTGTACTTTTCAAAGTCAGGTACTTTGAACTTTACAGGGATTTTCACATTAGGGACCAAGCAGAGTTCAGCAGCAGACTTGCCGAACAGGTCTTTTCCTCGAAGAGTTTTCAATTCCTTGCGGAGCTCAAGAAACTGATCATTCATAGCATCCATATTTTCATACACATCTGGGCCCTCAGACGGCTCAGAATGATAGATGGTGTCGTCTACTCTAGGCATAGTATGCACGATAGGAGGAGGAACAGCAAGGACCGGGCTAGATGCCGACAGAGAAGCAAAAGTGGGCGCAGGACCCTCAGGCATCAAGTTGGGAGGCATCCCCCACGGAAACTCGGCTGGCATGGCTGTTGGAGCAAAGTGTGCGCTGGCCGCAGGCACAGTTGAAGAGACAATCTCAGAGATGACTGTCCTCTAGGGAGGAGTTGAAGGTGTCGGAGAAGACTGGCTCTGGGCAGCCATGAATGACTCCATCAGGGAAGTCAATCTGGCTACTTCCTCCTTAAGCTCACGGTTCTCTTGTTCCAAATGCTCCATCAGTCTTGAAATGTTGGCTCTGGTGTAGTACCGGTGAGTCAGCTTGTCTTCAAAATAAATGAAGAACACAGCGTTAGACCATAGAACAAGAAGCCTGGAGCAAAACCTGCTTATGCACATGATGCATGCAATGCTTGTGCATATGATTTATTTTTATACTTATCAGAGGAACTTTAGAGTCCTATTTGCAAATATTGGAAATATTAAACATTTATCACATATGGAAATATCACATCAATAACATTTGGAAATATTTTTACACCAAAGAAGTACAGTCTTGGTAACCAAATACAATACAAGAGAGAAGGAAAATGAACATCCTATGGAACCCTAGAAACAATCATCTAAAGCTCTGGACACAGGAAGATAAGATGCACGAAGCCTCTTCACCTCCCTCTCATAGGTTGTCTCCATATCTGCCTTCTCTTTGGCGAGTCGATCATACTTCCTTTTCCAAAACTTGGAAGACTGTGGAAGTAGAGAAGTCCATGCATCATCAGGATCATCAATAACCTGGTGCTCGAGGAACTCTATCAAAGCATCTTTCTCCTTGATCTGCTGAAGCAACTCCTCTCGTTCACGGATCCAAGCACGTGAACGGTCTTCGTCTCCCAACTCCTCTACTCCTTGGTTAGGGAGGGTTGAAGGCCCAGCCACAACCAAAGGTGTAGGTCTTGGATACTCATAAGGCATGAGGTACTCGGAAGCTCTCCTCCTAACCCAAGAAATATAAGGCTCCAAAGCGATACAGTTCTTCGGACCTAGCTCCTTCCTTCCTTTCCTATAGATCTTGCGCCAAGCGTGGACCATCCTTCCCTTCAAGCCTTGGGGATCTTTACCCTCCTGAAAGAACACACCCTCTAACAGAATGTTATTAGGTTTATCCTTTAGGGGGAACCCAAGCTAACGACGTGCCAAAACGGGGTTGTAGTTAATCCCACCACATGTACCAAGAAGAGGCACATTGGAGAATTCACCACAAGAGTCAATGATCTGCACACCATCATGTACACGGTTATACCAAAAGATATCATCATTAGTGAGAGACATAAGTCTCGTGGACCACCGTAGACATCCTTTGTTCTCCTTGAAGGCGACCGTCTGAGGCAAGTGCAAAATAAACCACTTGTACAACAGAGGCAAACAGCACACAATGGTACCACCATCCTTTGTATTCCTCATATGCAAAGAAAAGTAAGTGTCACCCAACAGAGTCGGAACGGGATTAAGAGTAGAGAAAATCCTAATAGCGTTCACATCCACAAACTTGTCGATGTTGGGGAATAACATTAGCCCATAGATGAGAAGTACAAATATGGCCTCAAAGGCGTCCTCACTCATGGCCTTCCCATACATAGTAGCTTGAGCAATGAGGAACTCAGAAGGCAGACCTTGAATTCCACCTTTGGTAGTCATATGAGCACCGGCCAGAGATTCATCTATATGCAACATAGCAGTTATCTCTTGAGAAGTAGGAACACTCTCTAAGCCACTGAATGGCAACTGGTCTAAAATAGGTATACCCACAAGGTAGGCATACTCCTCAAGCGTGGGCAAAAGCTGAAAATCCAGAAATGTGAAGCAACGGTACAAGGGATCATAAAACTGCACCAATACACTCATCAATCCTTCGTCCACTTGAGTAGTCATAATAGATAGAAGCTTCCCAAAACGAGCCTTGAAACCCAAGGGATCCAATACATAGGATGTCAAATTCCTTAGCTCTTTCAAGTCGGGTTGTCTAAAACTGTACTTCTTTGTATTCCTTCTTTGTCTTTCCATGTCTAAAAATTTGCAAACAGATCTCTTAAGTTCCTTGAAAATTTTCTTATTATTGATGATATGGATACAAATGGGTGCATGAATGCATGAATGCAACAATCACACTCAAGGATCAAGCAAAGCACACCAAACAAAGGTCATGGGATAGATCATGTTATCCTTAATATAAATCATCCATTTTGATGGATTATGGTTTATACCTTATCAACACCCAAGTTCCATTGATATTAAGGATACAAGAACGGATCAACCATGAATCAAGGGTTTGTTGCAAGTCACGAGCATGGAGTCTCGGCTAAGAATCACCCAAAAGGAGTGTACTAGGGTTTAAACCTGCCAAACATGTTCTACAAGAGGTTCACATAGTCATCATCCCATCTTTCGGATATTATTAGAGAAACGACTACTCGTATTCCAAAAATATTCTCAAGAGAGACTCTTACGAGTGTAGTATCACATAACAATCGTATCAAATCTTACACTTGAAAGACTTTCGCACTACATCCTAAGAATAGGCCAAGATGGGCTTGGTAAACTAAGGTCCTTGGCTTCTAAGGTCTATATTGGAAAGAGTAATGTCTAACCACAACTACTTGTGTGACATTATTGATCCCAACATGACCTCCACCAAGTGAATGGGCTTGCAAGTCAACTTGCTAAGGAATAACTCCACACAAGTCAACAAGACTATGCCATTCTCCTATCCTAAGTGCACTCGAGTTCGGGTATAGAACTCATCTCACAAAGATCACCAAGCATACAAGGAATTAATATTCAAGCAATTCAATCATTACATACAATACAGTAATCCCAAATTGCACAAAAAATATATCACAAAATAATGTACAATACAATACAACAAATATGAAAAGTAGGCAAAACCCACTAGGCAAATGTCCCCAGTAGAGTCGCCATTTTTCTGTAGCGGGGTATTTGTTACCATTAGAGATATTGACTAAATCCAAGGTAAACCATACAAGTCGAGTCGCCACCGCACTTCTATTTATCCAAAGGAATGGTTAGAAAGCGAACAAAAACCTAAAAGTTTTATCGAATCAAAAACTAGTAAAAATGTCAGAGATCTGGGTAAGGGGGTTGGTTATGCAATGGGAAGGTTTTAAGCACCCAAAACATCCTAGGTACTCCTAGGGAGCCCTTTTCACATTTATTGTAAGGTTGGTATTTTGTGAAAAATTATTTGTGCAAACATGATTGAAGAGATGAGAAAAGAATATACAAGTTTATTTACATTTTGTGTTTGGATGGATAAACTCATTGCCTACGTACCATCTTAAAAAAAGATTAGGATCAAAACCTCGTAGTTTGGGGTAAAAATCTCAAAACAAGTTGGTGAATTGATTGGTCCAAAAGCTTTAAGGTCTTTTGTTATCCAAGGGAGAAAACTCAACCTAAAACCACAAATCCACCATGTGAGGATAGCTTCAACATGCTAGTGAGGGGTTAACCCTATAATAAGCATGGAAGACTCATTGTCCATCACTAAGGATATAAGTGAGTATTACATCTACCTCAAGGATAACTCAAACCTAATAGCTAAAGGTTATGAAAAATTTTGATTAAGAAAGTGGCCATTGAAACCACAAAAATGTCTTTGAATGAGTGGTATTTACCAATGAAAAGTATTTACAAAATATGGTCAAATTTGATTTAAAGATTCAATTCAAAATAAATGTTATGAAAAGAAAGTTTGAAAATCAAAAGCATAAGGCTTAGGTTTCTAATGTTTGAAAACAAGTGTTAAATGTTTGCACAAAAGTTTTGGCTTGGGTTAGAGTGGAGGGAAGAAGAAGAATGGCTAAAGTCATAATCATACAAGAGATGAGGGATAAGAAACAAGACCACAAATGGAGTTCCTCTCTTGAGATCATATTGATGATCCAAGTAGCTCCCATCCTTTGGAATATGCAAGCAAAATAAGTGTAAGCTCAAGCAATCAACATAATCAAACAAGCTCCTTAGAAGATCCCCAATGTCTCTTGTATCTTTCATTTTGGATGAACATGGCAATGATTCTTCAAGTTGAGTTCTCATAGGATTCCCTAGCACAAAAGCACACACACATCAAAGAGTCTTATGAAGCAAATCAAGAATGGACAAGAGTGAGTTTAGAGGTTTGGTCCTTCTAATCCATCTTCAACATTAAGGGTCCTTTTACTCCAATTTGCATAGGGAAAGTCCTAGAAGCTAAGTCCATTTATCCATTTCTTTGCATTTGGTCCACAACAATCAAAACAAAACACAAGCACAATAATATATACACAATTATGTGCTCAAGTGAGCAAAAGGCAAATTGCATTAACATAAACATGTGCTCAAATGAGCAAAGGGGGAAAAGCAAATGAATAATATGTACAAGAATAGTAAATTGCATAAATGTAAAGAGCAAGAATTAAATGTTAATGGTTAATGGTTAGTGTTAGTAGTTAGTGTCCCATAAGGCAAATTTAGCGCTATGTTAAGCAATCGTAATTGGACTTATGTAGAAGTCACAACTATCTGAGGCCGGTCAATAATAATATAGGAAACAACACAATTTAGAGGTCTTGATTAGTAAATCAAACTCCAACAACTTGCCATGCCAAAAGAAGATAGGATATGATCTTGTATTGATTTAGGTCCTTTGTTATGATTTAGAAAGCAATCTATCCTTAATGCAAAGCCATTCACTTGATCCATGATCAAGATGAATTAGATTTGAATCAAGGAAGAAACCTCCATGTATCAATGCTAACCACCAATCCTTAACTCATTGATCAAAAAGAAAAAGAAGAAGAAGAAGAAGAAGAAGAAGAAGAAGAAGAAGAAAGAGATGAAGAATTAAAGTGCATTAATGGAAATGGTATGTATCAATTAACAAGCATTGGCCAAAGATAGAGAAGATCAAGGTCAAATAATAGAAAACATAAGCAAAATGAGAATTAGAAGTCAAGAAATAAACAAAATATTTTTGGCATTTTTAATATTTAAAATAAAACTTGAATTAAAATAATAAAGAAAGGTCAAACTTCAAACTCACTTCAAATCAACTTTGAAAAGTCCAAGTGAATTATCCCAAGCTCAACAAGGTCAAACAAAGTTTGACAAAAAGTTTCAGCATTTTTAAAAGTCAGAAACTATTTTTAATCAATTAAAATGCATAAAATAACCTAATTGAACTAAAATCTCAAATAAATCTCAAATCAATTAATAAATTGATGAGAATATTTTTCATAGATCTATCATCATTCAAAGAGGTTGGAAAAATATTTTTGTATTTTTTGAATATCAAAAACTATTTAAAATGAATTAAAAATAACCAAAAAAAGAGAAAATTACTAAAAAATAGCAAATGATAAAATAAAAAATATTAAAAATCATTTATAGAAACTAGAAATTAAAAGAGAAATAATGCAATTAGTCCCATAATTTTTGGACCAATAATGAGAGAGATATGAATTTTAGAAATAAAATGGAATTAAAAGAAATAAAAGAAAATAGAAATCAGAAATTCAAATAATGAAAAAAAGTGTGGAGCATTAGATGCAGAGCTCATTAATTGAGCTGGCAAATCGTGTGGCTCCTGAGCGCGCTTCCAACAAGTTCCTTAGTCAATGCATCACACATGGCCAATTGAAAAGTCATAACATTTGGTGGATGAGATCTAATCTGGAAACACAAACGCACGGTACAGATTTTATCTGGAGACCAGACGTGGCCAGCGCCACCGTCTTCTCCGGCTAGCTCCGGCGAAGGCCAAAAATTACAGAGAAATAAATGTGAACCAAAATGCGCGATCCAGGTACCAAACGAAAGGTGGAGTGATGTACATCACTCCTGTGCCATTCAATTCCACTCTAGATCTCTAGATTGAGAGAAATCAGAGATGGAAGTTTTGTGGTGTTCAAGTGAACTCAATGATTTTCAAAAATTGAAAGCACAATAATGTTGCCTCTATGCAGAGGACTTCAGATCACACAAAAATAAGGCAAATGGAACAGTATATGAGCTGATTCAAAGCAAAATGCAGTTGAGGAAAACCTTTGAATTGTGAGGAATTGAGTCAAGATCCTTGGGTTCTTTTGCAAACAGAAAGCTCTATGGATCAAGGTGAAAAGGTCTAGGAACTTTTAGATCTAAGAAAACAGTCGAGGAAACTGAATTCTAGATCTGAAAATTTGAGAGAAAAGAGAGAGTTCCTTTGGTGTGATGGTGGGATTTCAGTTGCACAGCATGTAAGGCGCCTTAAGGTTGAAGAAATGAAGCTCCAATGCAATGTATTTATAGGCAAGGCAATGTTGAATGCATGATTTCAAATTTGCATGAATGGAAAGGGCCTCCATGCATGGGCCTGTACAGGCGCATGGAGGGCCCAATTCCACTTGGTTTGGCAAGTTGAGATCACAAATGAATGAAATGGACGTGCAAAATCAATGTAATGAGCTCATGCAAAGTGTTTTCAATTGGTTTCCAAAAATGCACTAAAACTTTCCCCTTTTCGAAAATGATGCTTCCAAACATAAAACATAACCTTATGGGTAATGGTTGGAAAGCTTGTTGCATAAGGAACAAATGCTATGTTGATTAAAACTCCAATTGGGCCCTGGAAATTAATGAAAATTGAGCTTGAAGTGTAGGGTGCAAAACATGCACATGTGAAATTTCCAAAATTGGCCAATGTTCAAGCCCCTCTGTCTCAACGATGCAGGCTCCAAATGATAAAATCTTCAACATGAAAGTTGTATATATTTTCAAGGCAATCAATTTGGACTTAAAGTTTTCATCATTTGGATTTTGTATGAAGAAGTTATGGGCACTTGAAGTTGGACTTTTTCATATTTCAATGCATTTGGCCAAAAGTGACCTATAATGTTTTGCATTATCACATGTATTTCTTTTGAGATTTTGCAATTTTTCTCAACATAATATTTGAATTAGACATATTAAGATTTCCAATTCATTAAGTCTCACCTTCAAATCATGAAAAATGAATGAGTTATGTCTTTGGGAAATTGACCCAAAATTAGGGTTTCAGTCAAAATGACCTAAACTGTATTGGAATGGATGATGACCTTCCAAGATTCAAATCAAATGTTTATGAACATGAAAGTTGTTCATATGGTTCTTAAACACATTTTTTCTCTTGGGGTCATCTCCATTTTCCAAACATATAAAAAGTTAGGTCTCAGTGTATTTCAAAATAGTCAGATGAATTGACTGATCAACTTCTCAAGTCCACACCTCATATCTTGATGAATTGATGATTTAGGAAACTCAAATAAGTTCAAATATGCATGAAATGATGAATTAAAGAACTTCCCTTGATTGTATTTGACCATGGGTTGAGGTTGCTTCATGAGCAAGGCACAGTTGATGAACAGATGAATTAGGGTTTCCTTGGGAAACAAACCTTAAACCCTTTGATTTGCTTTGATCAAAATGATGATTTGAGATACTTTGGAGGCATATTTGATGGATGAGAGCTTTGGGAACCAAAGCCATTCTTGCTTTCATCTTCTCTTGACCATATCAATGCACATAGGGTCTCCTAGAAGCCTTTAGACATTGTGACTGCTCAAGCTACAAACAAAAGATGTTAGTGACATATTTTTGTGCTTTTGGTTAGTAAATAAAAATGTGAAAAGCAATAATATACAAGTCAAGTATGCTTGGTGATCTCAAACCACTCACAAGAGAGATCCCACCCAAAGGCAATAGGAACCAAGATGCTTATGATCCTTGAGGCTATGCAAATGCAATGTTATGATGCCATGAGGGATCTTAGGGTCAAAATTGGGGTCTTACACTTAGCAAGTTTCTTCACCATTTGATCAAATATTTCAAGGGATACTTCATATTAAATCATAGTATGCATATATGATCCTCCATGAGTTCAATAGATCAATAGAATTTCAAGTTTGCAAGTTGGTTCATGGTGGTTGACAGGAGAAAGTCAACTAGTCAAAACTGGGGTTCCTTAGACCCTATCGCCTACACTTTTTGTCATATGAAAATTATTCCAAGAGCTAATTAAATCCTTATGACATTCCAAACAACTTTCATGTTGAGGTCAAGAGCTATTTTTTATGGTGAAAGATTATAGGTCATTTTGTCTGAACCCTAGTTAGGAGGTCAACTTCCAAGGACCATAACTTGCTCAATTTTTATGATATGAAAGTTATTCAAGTTTCATGATCAAACTCAAGATGTCCTATCAAACTTTTATTCTTTTATGAAATTCAAATTCAACTTGCAAATGCATGTGCCAAGAGGAAACGTTATAGGTCATTTTGGGCCATTAACATTGAATAAGTGATTTTCCTCAACTTCCAAAATGAATAACTCCTTCATGCCAAATCCAAATGAGGTCAAATTTGTGACCAAATTGAAGAGGTTTGAGAGAGCTATAACTTTTATGAAGGAACTTTTTCCATTTGAAACCCATAGCAAACGTTATTCAAGATGGAAGAAGTGAACATTTGACCTGGTACTTAGAAAATTTTCAAATATGTTTGATTTTCCAAACTTCCACCTCAAAATTCATCATAATACAAGATTCAAATGGAAAAGTGTTCAACATGAAAGTTGTTTCCCTTGATCTAATCTTTCCAAAAAGTCCAAGATCCTCTCATTTGACCAAGAATTGGAGGACGTGCGCATGGGTTCCTTTTAAGGGTTCATTTGGATGAAATTCACATTCGCATTTCAATCTCCATTGCATGATCACATGACATGATTTCAGCATTGCACATGAGGGATTTTGTACCCGATTAAATCATTTCATAGGCCTATCAGACGCCTATGCAAGCATGCAAGTGAATTGCTATTTTTGGTCAATTTTGGAAATATGTAGAAAGCAGTTGTGTTGCCTATAAATAAGACCCTCATTGCTCAAAATTAAGGACACCTTGCCCAAGCTTTGAACCTTCAATCCAAACCCTCACCATTAAAGGATAATCTTGAAGGTTTTAATTTGAAAATTGAGTTTCAAATCTCCTTCTATTTTGAGATTGAAACTCCAAGAGTCAAAGCCTTTCCTTGATCCAATTCAACTCCTACAAGCTTCTGAAGTCAAGCCAATGCCAATTAGAAGCAAGATCAAGCAAGTTTGAAGCTCACTCGAAGGTGAGTTTCCAGAATTTTCATATCTTCGATTCTCTGTCAATTCTTCACCATTCTTTGTGATTTTTGGTTTGCTGAAGTCCTACCAATGTAGGCAATAAGATTGAGTTGCTTTGAGGTCAAATCGAAGCAACTCAGTTCATGATCCTCAAAATTCAAATCCCTGTATCTTTTTTTATACTTGGAATTGGAGAAAATTGAGGCCAGATTCGTGATCCTGTTCATTTTCTCTTTGAAATAGTGTCCTTGTTTTTCATTTTCCATTGAGATGAAGTTGGACCAGTCCGGTGGAGGTCACCGGAGAAGATGACCGGAGCCCTAACTCTGTTGGTGTGTTGGCACACCTCCTAGCCATATGATCATGATTGGATGTTATAATTTGGACCGTTGCATTTGATTACCACGCATACTACAAGTTAACTTGAGTCCACCATGGAACGCGCGTGTGTGGCCATCAGATCTGCCACCTCAATTAATGAGGGAGATCTGATGGCCCTTGTTTATTCTATTTTTATTTTAATTTCTGATTTTATATTTAATCCTTTTATTTTGTTTAATTCATATTAATTTCATTTTTAGTCCAAAAAATATGGGACATTCACCAAAAATCTTTAAATATTTTTCTCTTTCATATTATGAATTAAAATTATTTTTTGGATTAATTTTGATACTTTTCATGAATTAAATGTTTTTGTGCATATTTTTAATTGTTTAAAAATATTTCTAACTTTTTAAAAATCATGAAATTTTTTGTCTAAGGTCGTTTGACCTTGTTTGACCTAGGATAAATCTCTTGGCTATTTATTTGGTATTTTGAAGAGATTTTAGGTTTTGACCAAATTAAATTGTATTTTAATTCATTTTTAAATTGATTTTTAATTGATTAAATGTGTAAAAATTATGTTGAGCCATTTTTACGGTCTTGTGATGTTTGACTATTTATTTAGGCCTTGGTTAAGGTTGATTTGACTTTTGTTGGATCAAAACCATTGGATTTAGGGGATTGATGAAATGTACATTTCATCTCCCAAAATGAATGGATGGTTTTGATTTGATAAAATCCTCCATTGATCAATTTGTGTTTCTATCTTCCCTTCCCTCTTCATCTTCATCCCTATTCTTTCCCATTCCCTCATTTGACCAATGAAATCTCTAATGTCTTAAGGCTAATTGGTTCATCAATGACCTTGTGTCAGATGAACCAATACAAGTATGACTGAGATAGGTTCATCCCTCTTTATATTTTCTTTTAGTGTGTGGTATGTTTTAGGAGTATGGTTCTTCATGCCAAATCTCTAACATGCATTAAAACCTAAATTTTTATTGCCCGGCCTCAGATAGTTGTGACTTCTACATAAGTTCAATTACGATTGCTTAACATAGAGCTAAATTTGACCCTAATGGAATAGCATTCTAGTACTTAAGATTGTAAGTCTCCCATTCTTCATGGTATTGTGTGGAAACTTGACCTTTTTTCCTTTCATGAGAGCCAGTGGCATACTTGTTGAATTATCCAAGTTGGGGCCCTTCTCATGGAAGATGTCTTGGTTTAAGGATTCATAAAAAAATAAAAAAATACCACTAACACTTGACTAAATTTAGATTGACATTTGACTAACTCTTGTTAATATTGCTTTACTTTCAAGTCATTTACTTTATGCAATTTAAATTTCAGTCATTTATGATTCATTGCCACTTACATTCCATTTAAGTTATTTATGTTTATGTCATTTTCACTTTGCTCATTTGAGCCATATCTTGTGATTGTATATATTGTTTGTGCATTTTGATTTTGTTTGTGGCTTAGGACCTTAAAATACTTAATAATAACAAAAACCCTAAAAAGTGTCTAGTGGATTGTTGATCTTGATCTGAAGTATTGGACTTAGGATTAGGAAACATTCCCTGTGCAAAAAGGACTTGGCCAATGCCAACATTTTGAGACCAAGCTATTGTGAATTGAGCCTTCATCTGGTGCAAGCCTTAGACTTTGTTTGAATTCATCTACAACATTGTCTTGGTGCTAATTGTTATTTTGATCTTGTGTTTGATGCTTTGTTATGAGTTGATCAAGGAATATTCCATCTAATACATGAGAAGACAAAGAAGACTGCTAGTTATGGGGATTGCTTGCTTGGATGTGGCTATCTTTATTTGATTCCTTGATCTTCATAATGTCTGGATAATGCTAATTGATTATTGCTTGATTCAAAGTCCAAAGGGAAAATGAGTTTTTTATATGACATTCTTGTTTGTTGGATTGCATCCCATTGGTAAGATCTTTTCAACTCTTAACTTTTAATATGTGCTTAGGGTTTCCTCTTAATCTCCCCCCCCCTTCTTAAATTTCAAAATCTCTCCCCCTTTTTAGAAAAATTTATTTGCATGTGATTTCAAACTTAGACTTTGTTTTAATGATTAGAAACTTTGGCCTTATGCCAATGAATTTTTAAACCTTTTTCTTAAATCAAATTTGTAAATAAACTTAATTATATTGACTTAAAATTTCAAAAGACAAAAAGAATTAACAACCCCATTCAAATTTTTTGGCCCATTGGTGCCTTTTCATTTAAACTTTTGTTAAAAGCAATTCACCAACTTTGAAATTGTTACCACGAACTACGAGGTTTTGATCCCTCATTTTTCTGTTGGTACGTAGGCACAAGTCTGAAGGTCTTGTCAAACACAAAAGTATAATCAATGAATTCTTTTCTCATCCCCACGCTCTATTTTATCTCAAACATCATTTATACCAAAAACACATGCATACATAAAAAAGGGCTCCCTAGGATTACCTATGACACTTTCGGTGCTAACAATTTCCCTCTGTGTAACCAACCCCCTTACCTGTAATCTCTGGAATTTTATTAGTTTTGATTTAAAAACTTCTTATCTTTGGGTTTTGTTCGTACTTTTCCCTTTTCCTTTGGAAACAATAAAAGCGCGGTGGCGACTCTAGTTTTATTGACGTTAAGTTTATCCATAGCTTGATGATCATGAATTTACCGCTATAACTACCTTTCTCTTTCAATTAATAGTATGTCCCAAGATCCTCCACAAAAGGTGTCCATTGATATGCATGAAACACGACCTTCTCCTTATTAAACTTCAAAATTAACCCACCGATCTCCACATTTATTTTAGCCTTCCCGGTTTCCAAAAATGGGCGCCCGAGAATCACCGACCCTTCCAAATCACTTTTCATGTCGATCACCACAAAATTTGCAGGGAAGGTCAACCTATCAACATGAACTAGAACATCTTGTACAAAACCAAGCAGACGAGTTACAGATAAGTCGACCAAAGTTAGTGGCATGTTGCTCGGTACAATCTCGCCTATCTTCAATTCCTTGAATTTTATCAGCGGCATAACATTGATGCTCGATCCTAAGTCACATAAAGCATTTGGTATTTTCATCCTTCAATGGTGCAAGTAATGTTCAATTCTCATACATCATTCATCTTTGGTGGAACTTATGACGGTTCTCCCACCTCTTCTTTTTCAGCCATATTGATATGTTCTTGAGTCAACCTCTTATTTCCTCCTTTAAGTAATGCCTGGATAAACTTAGAAAACTTGAGAATTAATTCTAAAATTTCATTAAAAGAAAGACTTATCTGAAGTTGTTTCAATATATCTTTAAATTTCTCAAACATTCCTGCCTCATCCTCGTGTACCAGTTTCTTCTTAATGATGGGATATGGAAGTTTTATATAATATGGTAAAGGTGGATTTAGTTCATTCAGAATTTAATCATTTGTCCTCCTCCAAGGAGAATTTTTATCAATGAAGTAATCAAGGGTGACTCCTTTTTCTTCTTCCTCACCTTGATTTCCATTCTCCTCCTTTTCACTTTCACCTTTCTTTCTCTCAATTTCGTCCTCTTGAACTTTTTCTATTTCCTCCTTTCTAGTAATCAACCCACAATCCGCTTTTACAACTTTACAAGTTTCATTCTTGGGATTATCAACGGTGTTCTCGGTGAATCCTCCATTTGAACTAGCCAAATCTGCTATTTGTCTAGATAATTGACCAATATGAGTCTCCAAGTTCTTGATTGACGCATCATGGTTTCTAGACAAAATTTCATGGTTCTTATTTGCCTGCTCCAAACTAATCGGAATGGCCTTGATGAAATTTTGTAATATCTCTTCCAACTGTGAAGGCTTCTTTGGGAAGTTGGAAGCTTGTTGGTTTTGTTGCATAGCTTAGTTACCACTTTGGTTTTGGTTATTTCTCCAACGAAAATTCAGATGATCCTTCCATCCTGGATTGTAGGTATTGGAATAGGGGTTGTTATTCTGAAATTTTGCAGATTGGGCCTCTTCACTTAGCCCTTCTAACGAACACTTTTCGTTTTCATGTCCTCCTCCATAAAATTTACACTTAAGTGATTGTACCTAACTCGCGTTAGCTTTATTTAAGCAGCCTTCAGCTAGATGCTTATTTAACAATTCAATTTGAGCTAATAATGTCGTATGAGTATCAATAGTTAACATACTTTTAGGCATGCCACTAGCTTAGAGCTTAACCGACCTTTCACTTTTAGAATAATACTCATTCATACACATCTTTTCAATGAGGCCCTTAACCCGTGGTTCAGTCATTTGTCTAATCGTGCCTCCCGCGGAAGCATCTAGCAACATACGTGTCTGGATCTTGAGGCCTTTAATGAAATTTTGCATTTGCTCCATATTGTTCATATTATGATTGGGACATTTGCGTAGCAGTAACTTGAATCTCTCCCAAGAGTCATGCAATGACTCAGTGTCTTGTTGCTCGAAATTGACAATCTCAGATCTTCTATTAGTAAACTGGCTAGTGGTGAAAAACCTTTTCAAGAACTTATCCTCTAGCTCCTTCCATGTTCGAATGGTTCCATTTGGAAGGCATAATAACCAATAGTTTCCCCTTCCAATGAGTGAGAAACCAAACAATCGTAACTTTACCTGGTCGTCTGAGACACCATCAGGTTTTCACATTGAAGTCGTTTCATAGAAACGTGCAAGATAAGCCCATAGATATCTAATAGTGTTCCCGTCGAATGGATTATCTCTTAGACCTGAAAGCATAAAATTCTTAATATCAAAGATAGAAAGGTCTGTCGGTACAAACCCACTAGAAAAATGTCGTTCATCAGTCTGTTTGCGATAGCCCCCCATAGTGAGGGGTGTTAGTGTTGTCATGCTATCTTCCTCTTCAGAATCCGAAGAAAGTATTGGTGAACCTCCTTCAGCCAGACTCACTTCTCTAGCTATTTTTCTTAGAGCATGTGCAGTTCTTTTGATTTCCGAATCAAATGGTAGTAATGATGATCCTGAACTGCGTATACACAAACAAAAAATACCTCAATAGCACTATGGTAAACAAGAAAATAAAAAAAATAACAATTAAAACTAATAAAA
The DNA here is from genome assembly GCF_024323335.1 of Lathyrus oleraceus. Classification (NCBI taxonomy): domain Eukaryota; kingdom Viridiplantae; phylum Streptophyta; class Magnoliopsida; order Fabales; family Fabaceae; genus Lathyrus; species Lathyrus oleraceus. The sequence goes on along the minus strand of NC_066581.1, from coordinate 486,451,092 downwards.
ATAAAATACCTTGCATAAAGCGTTGCCCTGTTGCAATCAACAGTCCCCGACAACGGCGCCAAAAACTTGATGACTTCTCGTCAAGTGTATCGATGGTGTCGAAGTAATAAAAGAATGAACACATAAGGATTGTGTTCGAACAAGACAATAATTGTACAATATAAAGGAAAAATAAAAAAAGGGGGGTCATGTTTTTAGAAGGAAAACAAATTACGAGTTTGAAACAGAAGTAATTAAGACGATTAGATTGTATTAGAATCCCCTTATCCTCTCTTGTTGATGTGTGATGCCTTGTATGAATGGTATTATCCTTATAATCTCACGGAGAATTAACAAAACCGTTACAGTTGATCCCTCACGAAAAAAATCACTAACCACTACTCAGAGCTTTCTATCCCTAGTCCTCTAGTGTAAGCAGAGTTAGGTGGTGTACATAACGTTAATTCCATATGCCACTACTCGGGGTCTCTTATCACTATTCAGCTAGCGTAAGTATAACAGTTGCCCTAGGTCCGACACATAGGTTAAGGGTCAATAATCCCTATGTGTCCAAAATTATATTAATAGGGTATCTCAAATAAAAAACATTAAGATTAACCAACAACTGAATAAAATTATAATTCAAAGGATTCATACAAAGTAAAACCAATATATAATGCCAACAACATTGAATAAGGTTCATGATCACACAACCTAACCTAGAGAAGCTTAACTACTCATAGTTAAAATTACAATACCAATTGAATAATAAAGAAGAATAACATATGAATTCCCTTGAAGGATTGGCCTCCAATGGGTTCTAATGCTTTCAAAATCACCTTTTGATGTTGTAAAATCGCGCTCCCAGTGTCAAATTTTGTAACCCTTGTGAAAGTGCAGAATTTCCCCTTTTAAATGTGTCAGAATGGACCATAACACATCAGAAAAAGGCCTAGAAAAAACGTAACAATCGCGCGCGCGATGAATCTTTTAATGCCCTGTCACATGCGCGATGGTGCATGTGATTATTTCTGAAGCTTCACTCTTTTTTGCTCCTTTTTCACTCAAAATTTCACCAAGTCCACAATTCGCACAGTTAGTTATTTTTCCTTCACTTTTTGGTCATTCCTTCTCATATTTGCTCGACTTTCACTTGTTTTGCTCTGATTTTTTGATTAAATACATGCAATGACAGACTGTCATCAGAGCCCATCCAAAGCAATGATGTGGCGACGCATCATGACTTTTATAACTTCGCCATTGATGATTCATAACTCAAGGATGGCCAATACACATTGGTACATCCACATCGATGACATACCTCAACTTGTATATTTTTATCTCAAATTTTTCCATACTTTTCACACTTTAATTTTTTTAGACCCATCCATTATCCATTAAAACATGGAAGATCCTAAGAGGCTTGTGCAATGGTAAATGGACTAAGCAAACCAATCCAAAGTATATCATCATCGATCATATACCAAGGAAGTCCACATCTCAAAGTACATATAGACAATAAAGGATGACACAACTCGATAATTCACTCCCAAGGTTATTCATGTAAACTAGCACACTTATCAATTAGGTATCCATAAGCATTAACGTGCTCGCACACTTCTGAACTACATGGAGTGCAATCAAATAAGATAGGTTTTACCAACCTATTTCATAGTCATTGATAGAATTAGAGTTTGACCTAACTCATTCTCACAAAATCGGCTTGTAAAATGAGGGATATCACTTTATATAAACCCTATATATGTCCTATCTTTTACCAACGTGAGACTTAGAGATTTCACATTACACTCCCTCACGCTCAACACTATTGAACTTGATGTGTGGATATATACGGTGGATGGTCCGAATTATCGAAATATATAATTTGGTTTTTTCTATACACTCCCTTGCATATAATACTATTGGGTTTGTTGCGATATAAATGATGGATGACCCGAATAGATAAACTTGTAATAGCAATATATAATTAAAGTTTGACCTAACATATCCTTAAAAAACGGATTTGAAAGGTGAGGATGTCATTTTATATAAATAATCTGTGAGTTGTATATTTTTATGTAATACTTGGGTTTTCTTAATAGTCATCTAGGCTAACGAAGTCGTACTAACCCACTGATGCGTGAAATTACCTCAATGAAAATAGTAATTGCATCGAGTGTATTTCCAATCACTTTATAAATGAAAGTTTCACCCTCGTGTACGATAACACAGTCAATTTATTCACCTGTTACCTTCAGTGCACTATTTAATTCAGACATCTGAGTATTTTTTGCCAGCAATCCTCTTCATGTTCATACAAAAACAAAAAACAATTTACAACTGTATGAACAGTTACGCAAATTTCATATCAGATAATTCATTCCATATGTTCATACAAAAACAAAAAGTGTCTAAAACTTTTGAGAGAGAGTTCATTATACTACTTTCTACATTTGAATTTGATATCATGGAGTGTTCACATTATTTATTTATATGATGAATAGTTTTTTTTTACAATTTTTTTAAATAAATTATAAAATAATTTTTCTTTTTAATATAATATAAGATTATTAATCAATTTTACTACTGTATAAATCATAAAGTCTATATTATTAAATATTTATTTACTTATAATGTATATTATTAAATATTAATGTATTAATCAATTTCACTATTTCATTACACAATAAAATACATAAAATTAATTATTTTCTTATATTAAATTATAAAATGTATTAATCAATCTTCACACTTTATTAACAATTATTAGAGTTGATCTAATTCATAATTACAAAATCGATTAAAAAATTGATTTATAAAATGAAAGATATATCTTTATATAAACTATTTCAATACTATATCTCTAATCATTTTCAATACATCCCATTATATCTGGACTTGGTGCGTAAATTTTAAACGATAGACGATTCAATGTCCGATCGATAAGCTCTATACTATTGATTAAAATTGATTTTCACTTTATACAAACACTTTTAATATTGTATCTCTAAATAACATGAAACTTGAAATCTTTTCAACACCAACATTATTCTACTATTTAAGTTTTTTTTTATTGTTTGAAAACTCATTAACTGTGTTAACCAATATTAACCAAAATTAATTTATCACATAATTCCTATTTTTTTATACTAGGATACTCAATATGAACATTGTATTAACTCACCCTAGGTATTAGAATATGATAATAATTGTTGATGATCAAAGTTTGTTGTCTGTTTGTGAGGAATTTAATTTAGTCGAGGTCCCACAAATCACGTGAAGTAGGCAGAAACCTCTATTGGCAATTTACACAAAATCACAAAAGAATAGTCATTTACAATCTCTTCTAATCCCCTCTCAGCCATTTATCATTTATCTCTCACGTGGGACTATTGGTCCCACCTTACCACCCTCTCTACTTTATATTTGTCTTGCGCCTGCATTAAGATTAGATCTTATATGCTACATATTTGCACCTCTTCTCTACTACCTTGCTTCACACTAGTTGCACTTACACACCAATTTTCTTAACTCCACTAGTAACAATATTTACCATTTTTAGTGTTGTTAGGATCATGGGAGAACCTTCTTCTTCTTCATCTGCTTCATACATTCATATGGTTAGAGTTACACCTAGAGTTTCATCAACCTATTCTTTTCATTTTTTCATATTTTCATCACTCTTGATTATTGACATGTGTTTGCATATAAATTAGGTGCAACACTTAATTGAAAAGTGTTTGATCTTTCACATGACAAAGGAAGAATGCATGGAAGCTCTTTCTAAGCATGCAAAAATTAAGCCTGTCATAACTTCCACTGGTAAATATGTTTTTAATTATTTAATTACTCTTTTACTCCAAAACTTCTTGTTTTTTTAAGAGTTATTAATCATCATATGGAAAATTAATATGTACTTTAATCTCATGTCATGCAAAATTGAAGAGATATTATTAGAGATCAGATTTTCTCTTTTTTTTTTGAAGCATAAGAGTTGTGATCATATGAAAATTAAGAATTAAAAATTAAAATAATACCTAGTTATTATATATATATATATATATATATATATATATATATATATATATATATATATATATATATATATATATATATATATATATATATATATATATATATATATATATATATATATATATATATATATATATATATATATATATATTTCAATTTGTTTGATTAATTTTTTGATAAAGTGTTTATTGTAGAAAATAATAAATAAATATTTATTAATTATAAGTTTTAAATTTTGAAAGTATTATAACAACATAAATTTAATTCTCAAAACCATGTTTCAAAACAGTTTTCAAAATCCATTCAAATTTAGAAACTCAAAAATGGTAACGAATAAGGGTTTGGATTTTCTTAATGGATTTAGATTTAAAAATTTAAAGTTTAATCTATGTTAATATAGTATTCTTTAAATTTAAAATATATTAATTATAAATATTTGTTTTTTTATCTAAAATCACTTGTTTTTTAAATGACAACAATTTTTACTTTTTTTTTCCCTATCAAAAGTCTTCCCTTCCTTTTGTTTTGAACTCTTAAAGAAAATCTTAATGATTTTTATTTTCAATTCAGTCTTTGGTGATATAAGTTCGAGGAAGATTTTAATCAACTACTAAATTTTCCATAAATGATGATAGTTAAAAATTAAATTACAAAATATTGTTTGTGGCAGCTAATATATGTGAAGCAATCATAAGTATTAGTTATTCGGTTGAATTTAAATTATAATGGTTACTTATACGTGTACTGGAAATCTAGTACATCCTAATTTCTTAATTAGGTTTTGGAGTGAAGATAGGTGGTTTACGATAATATTGATACTTAATCATAGTATTTTTATCATAATATATGCATGATCAAATTGATATTTTTGCTTAAAATATAATTATTAATAAAAACCTCACATGATTGTTCTATGAATCGCACAAAAAGACGTTAAACATCTTATAATGTTTATGGAAATATACAGTGCAAAAATAAAACTTCTTTAATCTGATTTATTTAAATTTATTTATTTACATATATTTTGTGATGTTATTTGAAAGAAGATAAGAGAACAATTTATGACATATTTTATTAAAAAAATCAACTTAAATAAATTATTTAAGATACTTTACAAATATAGTTTATAGTATATACAAAAACATTTTAACTTTATTTTATCATTTTTATAAAAATGACTTTGTAAACTTATGTAAATAAAATGTTTATATAATGTGAATCAAAGTCCATTAATGACTTTTTATTGTTAACCCATTATTAAATATTTGAAGAACATCATATTATTATTCAACATAATACTAGAGTTTAGGTGATTTGCAATAGTGATTTGGGATGAAATTGGCCCGTTCTGCTTAGATATGCTTAAGTATGTTTTATAAAACTCATGAGACAAATCATAACATGTATAATCGAGAATACAAATCTAAATTTTTATCCCATTTCACAAAAAGGAAGAATGAGATGAGACAAACACGTGTACACGATATTTTTTAAATTTAAAATTATAAAATATATAAATATGTATTCTCACATACACCCGCATAAAAAAACAAGAGAGTGTATTAGAAAGTACGAATCTAAAATCTAGATCCACCTAATATTAAAATACAAGAAAAACAAATGTATTTAACGGATCAGATCAATTTTACAAAACTCTGATAGATATTTAATGTTGAATAATTTATTCATGTTACTTATGTTCCATCTTCACAATTTAAGGAGAATAAAGCTAGAACATAAACATGTTAACCTGTTTCATTTATGTATGATACCTTCCATTCCCCACACACACCAAATATATATATATATATATATATATATATATATATATATATATATATATATATATATATATATATATATGTATGATAGACACGTGCCTACTGCATATCACAGTCACATTTATGAACCACATGACATGAGTACATTAAATAAACATATACATATAATTATTTTCAAGTATACATAATAATAAATGCAGTTTGGAATGAGCTGGAGAAAGAGAACAAAGATTTTTTTGAAGCTTATGCAAAATCAAAGAGTAAAGACGAGCGAATGTCCGAGGAAGAGACAAACCAGATGCTACAGAAAATCATCTCAGATTCCTCCAAAGGCTCAACCAATGACTAAAATCTAATTACTCCATTCAAAACGATTCATCTCTCATCTCTATGTATCATATTTCAATTTCTCTATTTCCAACAATCCAAAATTACTATGTGGTCCCTATGTATTGCAATTTGCATGCATATACATTGTTGTTATATATATTGTAAATTATTCTATCTGTCGAAAATAATAACGGTCAAATTTGTAAAATAAATATCATATTTTTATTAAAAAATGTTAATTTATAAATATTAACAATTTATTTACCACATTACATAATTAAAAATAATTGTATTACATTACATGTATTACTTATGAAGTTATTATTTTCTAAATTGTATTTGTATATTTATATAAAAATAATTGTAAAGTTATTAAAGTACTACTTCATCTGATTCTATCTATAAGAATAATTTTATTTTTTTAGATTTATTAAAGAAACAATGTATTAATATATAGTATATATATAGTTTCTTATAATTTGGATCACGTATTATTTTTAAACGAACTTTTTGCATATGAAAATTTTCTTAATAATTAGTTTTTAAAAAAAATTATTTTTAATTTATGCTATAATTATAAAAAAAATTAACTATTTAAAGGTTGAGAATTGATCTGGTTTTAAAATTCTAAATTTCAAAAAATATAAATTAATAAATATTAAAAGTAAAACTTTATACAACATACATACATATAAAAAAAATAAAATAGACACACAGGATGCTAACAAAAACCAACCAATATGGTTAATAAAATTATTAGTTTTTGTAATCAACATATTAGTTAAAAAATATTTTTACTAATTTATTATAGTAAAATTATATCTATTTTTTATTACTTATTATAATTTATAATTTAAAATGATATTTTTCTGAATCCCAAAGTAATGATACTAATTTTTTGTGGGAGAAAAAGTAATGCAAATTAGATTCTCTTGTCTTGTATTATGCGGAAGGAACATGAGCTAGGTTCTATCTTTTGTAAATGCTAAGTGATCCATGAATTAGCAAATAACAGCATGCCATGTCAGCAGAATAAGGATTTCTATGTAATTTTATTTATCTTAGATAACGTTATGTAAAATATTGATACAAGATGTTGATGTGGCAAATGCCGGTTTTTTCTCTATGTTGTCTATACATATAATGACATATATCATATGATCACAGAACTCAACGTCATGTCAACATACTATATTACTTTATATGTTAAAGACGAATCTAAGTGATTCCACTAAAGTTGCTGTCATTATTACATTAAAGTTTTTTATATTCAAAATAATTTAAATTATGAATTAATGAGAAAATGTATAAAGTAAAATGTTATATTGTTCCGCGAAGAAACTAGAATGGATCGGTGATCAAAGGATGTAGATTGTTACGGTGGACTCAAGCTTTCGACGAAGTGGGAGAGAGGTTGATCGGTAAAGTAACAGTTTAACGTTCAAGTCAATATGAGAGTAAAATGAGTTAATGAAATTTAAGTTCAAATCGTACTTGAAAAATGGCGCGCTTTGTTCTTATATAGTAAGGTGGTTAGAGCAGTTTGCTAATCGTTAGGCATGAAATGCAGGGATCCGTGTGATGAATCTTGAATTTAGATCACATGCATTCCATGAAGTTGCATTGCATATCTCTGATGCCTCAAGGGTTATGATTTTGATTGCTTCTCTTTTAAGTTTTTGGTTTTGTTATTTTAGTAATTGAGTTTCTTCATCAATTGTGAATTTCTAGATTGATATTTAGATTCATATTTTAGCATCCACAAATCAAAGTTTTTGATTATATCTTAAGCAATATTATTGAAATCAATCTATTGAGTTTTTTAATCAAGAACTATGTTTGAGAATGATTCAAGTCATGAGTATAGTAGAATCTCAAAATACTTTGAAAATTTATGAAAAAGAGATTAATCATGTGTGATTTGAATCACACAATTTGTCTAACTCGAATCAGATTCACTGAGAGCTTAGGAATGCATTTCAATTTTTCATGATTTGAATCATATGAATGCCTGGTTTGAATCACAATACTCTGATTCAAAACACAAAAGTTCTTGATTCAAATCACACTTAATTGAGAATTCTCTTGGTTGCTTCTGGAACTATGATTTGAATCATCAGTTTATCTGATTCGGATCATGTGTCTTGAATCACACAAATGGGTTTCATATATACTTTTTGCTTCTTGATTCAAATCACTTGATTTTTTTAATTCAATCACACCTCTTTCTTTTGACTCGAATCATACACCATTTTTCTTTCATTTTTGTGTTAGATCTCTAGCATATATAAATAGCATTTTCTCTCAAAACCTTCACAATGTTAGAAAATATACACTTCCAATGTGGATTTGAAAACTCACAACTCACTTGCTCTCTCATATTTTCAAAATAATTTTGAATCTTTCTTGAACACTTCTAAACGATTTCCTTCATCTTCTACCTCATTCTTTTTCCATTGTCATGTATTTCTATATCTCATCTTTGAAAATTTGTGATTGGTGAGGAGATTCTGTTATTGGATTTAACAATTCTTTGAATATTTGTTTAAAATTTCAGAGGTTCCCAAAGTGTGTGATGTTATGGAGGTTTTGATAATTCTAGTGAAAAAGAATAATGTTTTTCTCTCTAGGTTCATCTTGGTAGTGTTGTGTGGAGGCCTACAGACAAGGTGGGAGTTCTTCTTAATTTCCAGACAAACTAACGCTCAAGTAACCAGTAGGATCAAGGAAATATCGTTGCAAAATGGAGATATTGGAGCAGTTCAAGAGGACTTCGAGTAAATATTTTGCAACAACTTAGTTTATATACGATGTACGAATCAAGGGATCCAGATAAATGATTTTTATATATTTAGCAATATTTGGATATTGTGATTGTACTGAAACTCGTGTAATTTGTCACAAATAATATTGAAAGACCAAAATTTTTTGATGGGCAACTATCTGATAGTTGATTAAGCATAGCGAGGACGATAGTTTAACCACTATAAATCCTGGTGTACTTTTCTCTCTCTTTATCTCTCATTTTTTGTTTTATAGATATCACATGTTAGGTTATTTTTATCGCTTTCATTTAATCCTATGTTGTTAGGTGTGTCCTTGGTAGTGATTTATTTTTTAAGTGTAGGTTTTGTTAGAATCAGCACTTTGAGTTTGTCATGTTGAAGATTAAACTGAAAATTATGATTGTAGAATCCATATCGTATTGGTATTATATATATATATATATATATATATATATATATATATATATATATATATATATATATATATATATATATATATATATATATATATATATATATATATATATATATATATATATATATATATATATATATATATATATATATATATATATATATATATATATATATATATAGAGAGAGAGAGAGAGAGAGAGAGAGAGAGAGAGAGAGAGAGAGAGAGAGAGAGAGAGAGAGAGAGAGAGAGAGAGAGAGAGAGAGAGAGAGAGAGAGATTACAATGATTTGTATATTTAATTCTTTGATTCAATCTCGATTGTCTTGTTTATCGATTAATTCATTTTGTATAAATTTTAATCTATAAACATAATCTCTTTTATACTCAAAAGTTTTCTTCTACTGCGCAAATGATTTCATTTTTTTACACTTTGATAAAAATATTTAAAACTATTTTCAACTAAGGTTTTTAATTGGGAGGTAGATTCATCCCCCCCCCCCCCTTCTATAAACCATTTCATACACCGTATTCTCGCCCAACAGTTGGCCTCGAAGTTGATCTTTTGATCAAGTCTAAGCGACTTAAAAGTTTGAGATTATGGATATCAACAATTCGAAGGGAGTGTATAGTAGAGCATCGATTTCCAAAGGATAAAATTATGTCTATTGGAAGGAAAATATGTACATACACTATATGTCTGTAGACAAGCATCTATGGATATCAATTACCGTTTGGCCAATTATTCCCAAAAACAAAGTTGATAATTATGTTAAACTCCCAGAATATTAGATAGGTGATGAAACCAAAAAGGCATCATATGATTTGAAGATGAGGCCTATAGTTATCTCTGTGTTAAGCACCAAAGTATATCACTTTATCTCACATAATAAGAGTGCACAAACAATGTGGAACACTCTTCAAGTCCTTTACTAGTGAAATGGAAATGTTAAGGATTCTAGGATCAATACGTTGATAGACGAGTATGAACTTTTGCGTATGGAACCCAGTGAATTTGTTGAATCCATGTAGACTAGTTTTCTCCATTTAATCAACAAGTTAGACAACTTGGGAACATACTTTTTTAACAAATATAGTGTAAACAAAGTTTTAAGGTCTATGCGCATGGAATGGCTACCAAAAGTTACAGCCATCTAAGAATAAAATGATCTTAATAATTTATATATTACAAAATTGTTTGGAAAACTGACTGAACACGAGAATAAACTAAAACGGTTCTTTGCAAGCGAAGTAAGCTCGAAAAATAGATAAAAGGTTAAATAAGAGAAGCAGGATCTTTCCTTGAAACCTTCTTCGTCAAAGACAACGAAAGTCATGGATGTAAGTGATAGTTTTGACAAAGACTCTTTTAAAGAAGAAGAGATGGAGTTATTCGTTAAGCGCTACAATAAATATATGAAGAAACATAAGCTTAAACACTCTTACAAAAATTTGATCAATTTCAAGAAGTCTCATTCGCTTAAAATAGAACATAAGAAAAAGGAAGAAGATGTCATATTCTTTGAATGTGGAAAGTCAGACCATTACCGGTCAACTTGTCTGAGTCTCAACAAGCGTCATAAGAAAAAGGATAAGGGTTCCTATAAGACGAAGTGAAAACATGCAAAAGTTTGTAGAACCTATATCGCTTAGGAACAAGATGATGAGAGCTCATCTTAAAAACCTTTCGAGCTTCTCCATCTAGACTTGTTTGGCCCTTCGAGAACAAAAAGCTTAAGCAATAACTATTACGAGTTTGTAATTATGGACGACTAAAAACCCTAAAGGAAAAGGATAAGATTGTCATCGCAACCAAATATGGGTTCGAAAGTCGGTTATGCAAGGGGAAGGTATTAACACCCCTCAAATCTGTTGTACTTAACCGGAATGTCCAGAAGTTCTAAGGTTGATTGTTTGTTTAAGGCAATGTTTGTTTTATTTTTATTTTATTTATTTAAGTATGTTTATAAGAGAAAAGAGAAAAAAATAGTTTTTTTAATTATTGAGCTTACCAAGATTTTAACACTTCGTGCTTATGTATTATCATAGTGCAATGACAACGTCGGAGCTTCGTAGTTCGTAAAAACTAATTGTGTGTTGGTTGGTTTTAGTTATGACGCACGAGGCAAAAAAGATCGTTTGGAAAAGGATTTCAACGAACAGGAGCGAAAAAAGATTAAGTTTGGTGGGTGAAGATTAATTTTAAGTTTTTGAAAAGAAACTTTAGTTTTTATTGTTTTGTTATTTTCATTTTTTTTTTGGATTTTGTAATTAATTAAATATTCATAAAGAAAGGTGAAAGAAAATAAATTTTTATTTTTTGTTAAAAAAAATAAAAATTAGTTAATCTAAAAACCTAATGAGAACCAAATTAAAACAACCTAAACTTAAATATAATAAAAATAAGATTTTATATGTTTAATATTTTTAATGGTAAAAGAAATAAAAATAAATTAAATAAATGAATAAAGAATTAAAATAACATAAATAAAAGAAAAATAAAGTTGCGGTACACAAGTGGAGAGGAGTGCTGGTTAGGAAACGGGTAGAGAACTTACACAAATTAATCCAATCATATAATAAAGTCTTTTCTAATTCTACCAATAATAATAATAATAATAATAATAATAATAATAATAATAGTAATAGTAATAATAATAATATAATAATAATAATAACAATAATAATAATAATGATAATAATAACAATAATAATAATAATAATAATAATAATAATAATAATAATAATAATAATGAAATAATAATAATAATAATAATAATAATAATAATAATAATAGTTATAAAAAAAATTAATAAAAGTAATAATAAAAAATAAGATTAAAAGAAAAAAAAAAGTAACTTGAAAATGATAATGGATGAATTTTGTATGATTTATTTTGTGGTTTTATGAATGATTTGTAGATAATGATTTTGAATGTTTGAAGGTTATAGGTGATTTGTGAAGAGTTACGTGAAAGTGTTTTTAGTGCAAACACAAAATCACGAGGGAGGAAGTGATTAGTTTCTTTTGTGTAATTAGTTTGTGTTATTATGATATGGTGATTAGAGTTTTGTTTTTTTACGTGAAAAATGGTTAGTATAAAAAAGGATTTTAATGAAAAAGAATGTTAGAAATTGTGTTAGATGTGTGTGTGGAAAATATGCACATAGTGGATAAAATTGTCTGAAAATTATGTTATATTTATAGTGTTAGAAATTAGGTTAAAAGGACAAAGAGGGTCAAAAATAAAGTCAAATAACTATCGGACATTATCTAATCTTTCTTAGTCAGTACATTGACCAATTTTTATCAATCAGATGTCAGTATGACACATAGTCAGAGTCAAAGCAATTAAGGAATTACAACTCATGATGACACAATTGTCATTATGAGACAATTGTCATTATCTGCATCATTATGGACAGAAATGCAACAATATTATTTCCTTCCTTTTATAGCTATGTACAGTTACTGTCATTACTATTGTAATTATAGATGGCTCAATTATAGGAGAATGACCATACACTATTATGTATATTTAAGCATTGTTGATACAATGAGAACAACATCCTATTATTCCCAATTTCTAACTTGGCATCAGAGCTTTAAGCTTGAAAGCTCCCTTCTTTTTATTCGATCCAACCATGTCTTCTACTACCAACACAAAGAAAAATGACCTGCCCACAATAGTTTCTGTCAAGCTGGACAGAGACAACTACCCTCTATGGAAATCCTTGGTCCTTCCATTAATCAGAGGCTGCAAACTTGATGTTTACATGTTGGGAACAAAAGAATGCCCAGACCAATTCATCACATCAAATGAAACAACAAAGAAGGCCAATCCCGACTATGAGGATTGGATTGCTCGAGATCAAGCACTCCTTGGATGGCTAATGAACTCTATGACAATAGACATAGCCACACAATTGATCCACTGTGAAACATCTAAGAAAGTTTGGGATGAAGCTCAAAAGCTTGCTGGAGCACATACAAAGTCAAGGACAATCTACCTAAAATCAGAGTTTCACAACACTCGTAAAGGCGACATGAAGATGGAGCAATATCTCATGAAGATGAAGAATCTTGCAGACAAACTGAAACTGGAAGGATCACCTATCTCAAACTCCGATCTGATGATCTAAATCTTGAATGGATTGGATGCTGACTACAATCCTGTAGTAGTCAAACTTGCTGATGAAATCAATCTCAGTTGGGTTGATCTACAAGCACAACTACTAGCCTTTGAAAGTAGAATAGATCAACTCAACAAACTCAGCGGTCTCACAATCAATGCATCTGCAAATTTTGCCAACAAGACTGAGCACAGAGGAAACAAACATGGAACACGAAACTGGAGAGGTTCCAACTTTAGAGCTATGAGAGGAGGCAGAGGTAGAGGAAGGCCTATCTTCCAGATATGTAATAGAGTCGGTCACACTGCTGCTCAATGTTACTATCGGTTCGATAAGTCCTACACAGAACCAAACAACTATGGTGAGAATGCAAAACAAGGAACTCACAGTGCCTTCATAGCCTCACCCTACCACGACCAAGACTATCAATGGTATTTTGATAGTGGAGCTAGCAATCATGTCACACATCAAGGTGGCCAACTTGGAGATCTTAGTGAAAACAATGGTAAGAACTCACTACTTGTTGGTAATGGAGATACATTAAAAATATTGGCATCTGGTTCTACTAAGTTAAATGATGTTAATTTGCATAATGTACTATATGTGCCTGAAATCACCAAAAACTTGTTAAGTGTATCCAAGTTAACTGCTGACAATAATGCTCTTGTTGAATTTGATGAAAATTGTTGCTATGTGAAGGACAAAGTGACAGGGAAGGAACTTCTAAAAGGGAGGCTTAAGGATGGCCTATATCAACTCTCAACCAATAAAGATCCTTGTGCCTACATGTCCCTCAAAGAAAATTGGCATAGGAAACTTGGACATCCCAACAATAAAGTTCTGGAAAAGGTACTGAAAGTTTACAATGTAAAGACATCACCTAGTGACCAATTTACATTTTGTGAAGCATGTCAGTTTGGCAAACTGCACCTGTTACCTTTTAAATCCTCTTCCTCTCATGCTAAAGAACCTTTAGATTTAATTCATACCGATGTATGAGGCCCTGCACCAATATTGTCTAAATCAAATTTTAAATATTATGTGCATTTTATTGATGATTTCAGCAGATTTACTTGGATTTTTCCCTTAAAACAAAAATCAGAAACTGTGCATGCTTTTAACCAGTTCAAAAAGTTAGTGGAAAAACAATTTAACAAGGAAATAAAAGTGATTCAGTGTGATGGTGGAGGTGAATATAAACCAGTACAAAAACTTGCCATAGACTCTGGTATCCAATTTAGAATGTCTTGTCCATACACCTCCCAACAAAATGGAAGGGCTAAAAGAAAACATAGACATGTAACTGAACTGGGATTAACATTGTTAGCACAGGCCAAAATGCCAATGTCATACTGGTGGGAAGCTTTCTCTACTGCTGTTTATCTCATAAATAGACTGCCGTCATCTATAAATCCAAATAAAAGTCCTTACTCACTATTGTTCAATAAAGAACCTGACTACACGACCCTGAAACCGTTTGGTTGTGCTTGTTACCCTTGCCTCAAACCTTACAATCAACACAAGCTTCAATTTCACACAACTAGGTGTGTATTTTTGGGTTATAGCAATACTCACAAAGGCTATAAGTGTGTTAACTCTCATGGAAAAGTGTTTGTGTCAAGGCATGTAGTGTTCAATGAGAATCACTTTCCGTTCCAAGAAGGTTTTCTTGACACAAGAAATCCTATAAAAATTGTTACTAATGATATTTCTATAGGATTTCCTTCTTATCCTGCAGGTGTAGCTACAAACAACATAGATGATGCAACCGGCAACGTTGTTGATCAACAAGAGCCAGAAGCAAATGACAATAACACCATAGAAGATGAACCAGTCGTGGGTGAAAATTCTGAACCTACAAATAACAACAATCTTAGAGACAGTAGTAGTGAAACGGAAAACCCAACAGAAGCGGTTGGAAGAGAATCGGTGGAGGAAATCACTCAGACATTCTCAGAAAATAATTCACCACCGCAGCAGAACATCACCAACACACACTGGATGAGAACAAGAGGCAAGGCAGGAATATACAAGCCCAAACTACCTTACATAGGGCTAACTGAAGCATCTAAAGAAGATAAGGAACTAGAGAATGTAAGAGAAGAACTAGTCAGACCAGAATGGATAACAGCAATGGACAAAGAGTACAAGGCATTGATGGACAATAAAACTTGGACCTTGGTACCATTTCAGGGACAAGAAAATATCATTGACTCAAAGTGGATCTACAAAACAAAATACAAGGCAGATGGCACAATTGAGAGGAGGAAAGCAAGACTTGTTGCTAGAGGTTTTCAACAAACAGCAGGATTGGACTATGACGAAACATTCAGTCCAGTCGTAAAATCTAGTACTATAAGAATCATTTTGTCAATTGCTGTACATTTTAATTGGGAAGTCATACAATTAGACATAAACAATGCGTTCTTGAATGGAAATATCAAAGAAACTGTTTTCATGCATCAACCGGAAGGGTACATTGATCAAACCAAACCACGTCACATATGTAGATTAAACAAGGCAATATATGGTTTGAAGCAAGCCCCGAGGGCCTGGTATGATAGCCTGAGACACACACTATTAAGTTGGGGGTTCCAAAACACCAAGAGTGACTCGTCCTTATTTGTCCTAAAAGAGGCTGATCACACTACATTCCTTCTCATCTATGTCGATGATATTATAATAACCGACAGCAACAATAAGTTTCTAGAAGCTTTCATCGGCCAACTAAATCTTGCCTTTTCACTAAAAGACCTTGGAAATCTACACTATTTTTTGGGAATAGAAGTCTATAGAGACAACAGTAGGATGTACTTGAAACAAACAAAGTACATAGGAGATTTACTCAAGAAATTCAACATGGAAAATGCAGCATCATGTCCTACGCCAATGGTAACCGGGAGGCAATTCACAACAGAAGGAGAACCAATGTCCAATCCTACACACTATAGACAGGCTATAGGCGCTCTACAATACTTAACCAACACAAGGCCTGATATAGCCTTTGTAGTCAACAAGCTCAGCCAATACATGAGTTCTCCAACAAAAGATCATTGGCAAGGTATAAAGAGAATACTGAGGTATCTCCATGGAACAACAAACCTAGGCTTGCACATTAAACCTTCAACGGATCTTGACATAGCTGGGTTCTCAGATGCAGATTGGGCCACAAGCATAGATGACAGGAAATCCATGGCGGGACAATGTGTGTTTCTTGGTGAAACTTTGGTGTCGTGGGCCTCAAGAAAGCAAAAAGTGGTGTCCCGGTCAAGTACAAAATCAGAATATAGAGCCTTAGCTGATCTAGCAGCTGAAGTAGCATGGCTGAAATCATTACTAGGGGAACTCAAACTGCCAATACTTCGAAAACTTGTTTTGTGGTGTGATAACTTGAGTGCTAAGGCACTAGCCTCCAATCCGGTTATGCATGCTAGGTCTAAACACATTGAGATAGACATTCACTACATACGTGATCAAGTTATTCACAATGAAGTTACAGTTGCCTATGTCCCTACTGCAGACCAAATTGCAGACTGTCTAACCAAGGCTCTAACTCACACTAGATTCAACATCATGAGAAGCAAACTTGGTGTCACTGAGTCACCACCAGTTTGAGAGGGGGAGTCAAAGCAATTAAGGAATTACAACTCATGATGAGACAATTGTCATTATGAGACAATTGTCATTATCTGCATCATTATGGACAGAAATGCAACACCATTATTTCCTTCCTTTTATAGCTATGTACAGTTACTGTCATTACTATTGTAATTATAAATGGCTCAATTATAGGAGAATGACCATACACTATTATGTATATTTAAGCACTGTTGATACAATGAGAACATCATCCTATTATTCCCAATTTCTAACTGTCAGTACATTGACCAACTTTTATCAATCAGATATCAGTATGACACAAAATAACCAATAGAAAACAACTATGACAAAAGTGAAAAAGATTTGATATTTTTGGACTCTTTTTGGATTAAAAATGCATAAAATCAAATAAAAATAATTTTTATTTAAAAAATGCTTCATTAAAAAAAATTAAAAATTAAAAATAAATATACAATTTTTTTATTTTTTTATTTTGAATAAAATACAAAAAAAGGTAAAAACAACAAAAAGAGAAAAATGTGATTGTACTTGTAACTCCTTGAACACCTGCTTCACTACCAAATGGGCTAATTCACATTTTCAGAAGGAAATGCGACCAAAAACCAATATGATGATAAAAGCCCGGGAAAAATTGAGGTATGACAATTGTCTCTATTTAATTGTCTTTGACCCGAGGGCATGAGTGACGACGGTCCTAATGTAATCGTGATATGAGGTAATTAAATACGAGAGAACCTCAAAATTTTATCCTAAAAGTCAGATATAAAATCAGACATGCTTTTACAAAGTCCTGACTGTGCTGGGGACATAAGAAATTTAATTTTCGTCGGTGTAAGAACCAAAGTAAAATGTTATAGATGTAAGAACCGAAATAAAATGGTGGCGGTGTAAGAACCGAAATAAAAATAATAGTGGCGTATGAAGCGAAATAAAATAGTAGTGGTGTATGAACCGAATAAAAATCCGTCGGTATATGAACCGAAATAAAACAGTAATGGTGTATGAATCGAATAAAAAGTCATTGATATATGAACTGAAATAAAATAGTAGTGGTGTATGAACCGAATAAAAATTCATTGGTAGATGGACCGAAATAAAATTGTCATCGGTGATAAAACCTAAAATAAAACCCGTATTGAAATAAAACCCGCATTGACATAGAACCCAAAAAAAAACGCATCGAAATAAGACCCGAAATGAAAACCGTATCGAAATGAAACCAAAAAAGAAATTTGCATAAAACCCGAAACAGAACCCGCATCAACATGGAACTTGAAATGAAACCTTTATTGAAATGGTGCCCGAAATAAAACTCTCGATAACATGGAACCCAAAATGACACCCGTAAGGTACCCGAGATTAAACTCTCGTCAACATGGAACCCGAAATGAAATCCGTATAGAACCTGAAATTGAACTCTCACTAATACGCGACCCAAAATGGAACTCGTATGGAACCTGAAATTGAACTCTCGTCTACATGGAACCCGAAATGAAACTCGTATAGGACCCGAAATTAAACTTTCGTCCACATGGGACCCGAAATGAAACTCGTATGAGACCCTAAATTAAACTCTCGTCAACATGGGACTCGAAATGAAACTCGTATGGGACCCGAAATGAAACTGTTGTCAACATGGGACCCAAAATGAAACTCGTACGGGACCCGAAATTAAACTCTCGTCAACATGGGACCAGAAATTAAACTCTCGTCAACATGGGACCAGAAATAAAACTCGTATGGGACCCGAAATTAAACTCTCGACAACATTGGACTCGAAATGAAACTTGTATAGGACTCGAAATTACACTCTCGTCAACATGGGACCTGAAATGAAACTCATATGGGACCCAAAATTAAACTTTCGTCAACATGGGACCCGAAATGAAACTCTTACTATCATGGAACCTGAAATGAAACTCGTGTGAAATCCTAATTAAAGCTCTCATTTACATGGAACCCGAAATGAAACATGTGTTGTCATAGAACTCGAAATAAAAACCGCATCGAAATGGGACCCAAAATGAAAATCGTGTGGAATCTGAAGTAAAGCTCTAACTAACATGGAACCCAGAATGAAACCCGTGCGGAACTCGAAATTAATTCTCACTAACATGGAACCCAAAATGAAAACCGTGTGGAACCCTCATCAATGTAAGAACCGAAAAACCTTCATCAAGATGGCACCCGTAATAAAACCCTCATAGGTGTAAGAACCAAGATAATCTATGTCAAGATGGAACCCGTAATAAAACCCTCATCATTGTAAGAACCGAAATAAAACTCGATCTAAAACCAACATCAATGTAAGAATCGAAAAACTAATCTAATCTTGGCCGGTGACAAAACTTTACCACTGGGGAATTCTGCTGAGGACACTTGCTTGAGAAAAGTGACTTGCAAGGGGTATGATGTGACTAAAGTATTTCATGGATGGGACCAGAGACCTTCATGGATGGGACCAGAGACTTTCATGGATAGGACCAGAGAATGGAAGTATCATGGACAATGCAAGAGATTGAGGTACCATAGATTGTATCAGAGATTGAGATACCATGGACATTACCATAGAAAAAGAGATGTCATGGACAATGCTAGAGCAATAAATGTCATGAATGGTATTGGAGCAAGAAATGAGCCATGGACGGTTCCATAGGAATAAAGGTATCATGGAAATTTCCACAACAAAAGAAGTATCATGGACGATTCTAGAGCAATAAGTGTCATGGATGGTACTAGAGCAAGAAATCAGCCATGGACGATGCCAAAGCAATAAAGGTATCATGGGCAGTTCTAGAGAAAAACTTATGTTAGGGAATTCTCTAAGAAGGATGAAGTAAATGAGGTTGGTTGAAGAACATGATATCTTTTACTTGGGATGGTTGTCGTCACATGAGATGGCTATCTACTGGGGAATAGGTTTTGATACGAGGTTTATTGGGAAATCTCCCCCCGAGATTTAATTGGGAATCTACTTCTAAGATTCAATGATGAATGTACCTTATGTCGAGGTTTAACTAGGGAATCTACTATCGAGATTAACTAAGAAATCTATTGATAAGATTCACTTTGAAAAGCATAGAGTGGCTGACTGTGGCAATAATGATTGGTGTCGACTCGAGGGTAAAAAATAAGGACAATGTCGACTCGGGGGTCTAGAAAATAAAGGCAATAACGACTTGTGAGTAGAGAATAAATCAAGACAACAAATAAATTTTCGGGTTGAGAAAATAAGGATAATATCAACTCGGGGTTGAGAAAATAAAGGCAATAAAGACTCAAGGGTCGAGGACGTATCAACTTAGGGGTTGAGGACATAAAGATGACAACATCGACTCAGGGGTCGAGAACATATCAACTTGGGAGTTGAGAACATAAAGACAACAACATCGACTCAAGGGTCGAGAACATATCAACTCAGGGGTTAAGAACCTAAAGACGACAACATCGACTCGGGGTCGAGAACATATCAACTCGGGGGTTGAGAACAGGTAAATAGAACAAAATCGAGTCAGGGGTCAAGAACATATCAACTTGGGGTTGATAACATAAAGACGACAACATCGAATCGGGAGTCAAAAACATATCAACTCGGGAGTTGAGAAAATAAAGATTACAATATCGACTCCGAGGTTGAGAAAATAAAGATGACATTGACTCAGGGTCGAGAACATATCAACTTAGGGGTTGAGAAAATAAAGATGACATCATCGACTCGGGGGCCGAGACCATATCAACTAGGGGGTTGAGAGAAGGTAAAGACAACAATGTCAACTAGGGGGTCGAGATCATATCAACTCGGGGATTGAGAACATAAAGGCGACAACATTGACTCGGGGGTCGAGAAAAGGTAAAGACAATGATATTGACTCGGGGGTCGAGAACATATCAACTCTGGGGTTGATAGCTGGTTGTGGAAACATCTTAGAAAGGATTTCTTCAATAAAAGATTTATTGGGGAAAGTTCTGCAAATGAAAAGTTCTAAATGAGACTTTTTAGGGTAACCTCCACTTGGGGAGAAAATCTCAGTAGATTCGCTAGGGAATATCTTCATCAAAAGTTTGATGGAAAATATTCACTAGGGAGTATCATGAAATGATGCATGAAGTGTAATGATTAATCAATGCAGATATGTGTTAGAAATGCATGAAGTATGATGAATGGTCAATGCATGAGGTATGATGCCTAAAGTGTTGTCAATAAATATCGGGTTTTAGGGTAACTGTCAAGTGGGATAGGTCTTTTGTAAGGTTCCAAGCAAGGTTGGGCTTTTGAGAGGTGCCAAACGAGGTTAGGCTTGGGCTTTTGAGGCTCCAAGTGAGGTCAAGCTCTTTGATTGTAAAGGTTCGATGTCAGACAATATTGGGCTTTTGTAAGGTGTCAAGCAAGGTTGGGCTTTTGAGAAGTGCCAAGCGAGGATGGGCTTTGGGATTTTTAGACACCGAGTAAGGTTAAGCTATTTGATTGTAAGTGTTGGGTGCCAGACAACATTGGGATTTTGTAAAGTTGGGCTTTCGAGAGGTGTCAAACGAGGTTGGGCTTTTTATGAGGTACCAAGTAAGATAAGATTTTTGTGTGAGGTGTCAAGTAAGACTGGGCTTTTGTGAGGTGCCAAGTAAGATTGGGCTTTTGTGAGGAGCCAATAAGATTGTGCCTTTGTAAAGGGACAAGTAAGATTGGGCTTTTTGACTTTTCATGCTTCTTGCTATGGGAATATGCAAGATGAATGAGATGATATGCATGATTAAATGCTAGAGCGGAGCATCGTGAATGATCCATGATGATGATTTATGCATTGACTTGAATGTTTCAATGAGTTCCCCTGGGGTGGGTTATGAGCGATTACAGATTAAAGAGGTTATTTATGTAACATGACTATTTTCCATAAGATGGTAGGGTGTTGGGCTAGAATGACCTCCCGACACTCATGTTAAACTCGATGGTCGTTGATGTACGAGAGAGTTTGCTTGAGCAACATGAAAGTGTGGAGAGGATTGGCCCATCAGTAGCCTATCTTGCCCTAGTTTGCTGGGTCTTTGAAGACATTTATCTTAATACGAGTTTTGAAGTAGTCTTGTCATAAGTTGACTTTGAGATGGTTTTCCCCAATATTTTGATTCTTGAAGTGCTATATCCCTGATTAGTCGGTCCTTGGAATAGTTTCTTTTGATCGACCGATCTTTGAAGAGTTGGTTTTACCGTGATTTTAAGGTGGCTTTCCCCAGTATGGACCTTGAAGAGATTCATCCACGACTGACCGGCTCTTGGCATGTCTTCTTTTGTTTGAACCTCATAACAATCTGTCCCAGTATTTGACTGAGCTTTGAAGGGATTTTCCCTTTACCAACGGTGTCTTCAGATGATTTTCCCCTGTTGGTAGGACCTTTTGAAGGAGTTTCCTGAAAAGGAATTCAGATTCCACCATGTTATGATATGATCTCGATATGGAATGCTTCGAGTTAGGTCTTCCCCTAATTAACAGGATCTTCAGACGATTTTCCCAGGATTATAATGATTTCCCTTGATCGGCGGGATCCTTAGGTGATTTTCCCCTAGTCAAGAAGCACCTGAAGCGGTATACCTCTGATAAGACCATTGTTGAAATTTCCTCGATGCTAAGTATTAATTTGCAAGTAAAATTGTTCCTTTTGGAAAGTAATTCTAATGCAATGCTCATGGAAGTCTTGAAATCGAAAATTGTTACGGATAATGTGTGTAAATGGATGATATTTCTCCATGAGGTTGGCACGAATGAAGTTGTGAATATGTGATAAGAATATGTGGTTAACACTGATTTAACAAACATCTGGACTTAGTTTAACAACAATTTTGCTGAGTATGCTTTCATAGTGAACCTAACTTCAATTAGGTCTTTTAAGGGTTATAACGTGGTTTAGTTCACAGTTTATGAAAAAGGGATATAAGGCTCAAAATTTGATTTAACCCACCCCTACTCCTTTGATATTCTCCATTCCTAAATCCAATTAACCCAAAAGATGCATTAAGTCAAAAATAGAATTTTGGTAGTCATTATGATAGAGGTAGATATCACGGTTCAAACACTGATGAGATTCTTGAGATGGCAGTCACCTACTTCTGTTTACAAGCTTGTTTCGAGTTTTTTGCTTTTTAATCCTTATTTTTGCATGGACCAATTATTTTGAATTCGCGGTCCATCGGGATGCCCTAATTTTTGCGTAAGTCAACCTTTGCAGGCTTTTTGACTTAGCGGACTCTTTTTTTTGGAACAATTCTTATGAGAATTTGATTTTGATTCATAAAGATTGTGACTTCCATGTTGATGGTGTAAGAGGATAATTATTGTGAGCTTTATATTTTCTCTGCTTCCTCGATTTTGGATGATGTGTGCGAGAAAGAGGATGTACTTGATCCTCTTATCGGGGTGATTAGATGGAATGGTTCTCTTGAGATTAGAATGCATCATTGAATTAATTAAAATTTATCCTGCCCATAGTTAAGATTAATGGTTTTTATAAATAGAAGGAATGTCGACTTCAGGCTCGAGGGGGTTAACTATGGATTATATCCTTATTTCTCTAGTGTTTGGGATGTGAAATAATACCTTACATCGTCAATCAGATCTTACTAATAAAAGCAAACATCGACAAATTAGGTTATTTCATTTACATCATTCTCCTCTTAAGTTTGTTAACAGGAAAAAAAGTGAGATGAAAAATCGTTCGACATTTATGTATATGGCGAGTGATGGTATAAGAAAAAGTGAATATGAAAGAATTGATTCCAAAAACATGATTACTCATTTTATTAAAATTACTAATCAAATAGTACAAAGTTAAAAAGGAAAAAAACACTTAGCAAGAAAGACATTACAAAAATCTTAATGATCCTAAGACTGAGCTTCCTTATTGAATCACTGACTTTAGGGGATGCTTCTTGATGTTCTTGCACTCGTCAAAGTAAGGGGTGATCGTTCACCAATGGGATTCCTCCTTCGAAAGTTAACTTCTTGTGGTTGATCAAGTCTTAGGCCTTGGCCTATCTTAATTTCCTCCATGGCTTCTTGAGACATGCTTCACGCTCGTTGGTGAGTATCGGGAATTCAACTAGCGCAGATCTGGTTAGAGAAGGGGGAAGAAATATGAGTTTTGGTTTTATGATATGTATATGCATGTATGCGGATGGATGAAAATGCATGGGTATGCAAAAATTTGTTTTATGCTTTCTAGGTATGCTAAAAGTATTTTTTAATACATATGCAATATATATAGGACGAGATGTTAACATTAAAACCTAACGGATGCTACTACAAAAGGTCCTATGTTTTTCTACCCATCTCCTCATAGGGTATGTTCTAGGGTTTTATTTAGTCGTTTGAGAATAAACCCAAGGTCAAGGACCAATGATGAAATTCTATCATGATAGGGCATAACCCTCCCATGATAAAATTCCCAAGGGTCTCCTTTAAGGAGCCTTCTTATAAATGAAGTCTCACGTTCAGGTTCTAGATAAAAGGTTCCCAGAGTCATAGACTAATCTAGACTATCAACGTGATGAGGGGCTAGCCCTACAATGAGGATAAGTATAGGAGCACTATTTTGGGTGGGAGTCATCATATCTCCTAAGATGTGCATCTCGCATATTGAAACTACGTGACTACCGTCTAAGCTTATATTTTTGCTCAAGCTCGGGTGTTAAGCTTACTCTCAAACAGAAATAAAACACTCATATGTTAAGAATGAAAATATGTAATAATAAAGATATAATATAAGAATAAAGATTAAAAAAATACACAAACCTTAGAACTAAATGGTAGGCTTGACTCTCTTTAGGAAGGGAAAATAACGATAAAACCCTAAAGAAAAAAGGATAAGATGATCATCACAATCAAATATGGGTTCGGGAGTCGGTTATGCGAGGGGAAGGTATTAACACCCCTCACATCTGCTGTACTCAACGGGAATCTCTTAAGTTTCTAAGGTTGATTGTTGGTTTAAGGAAATATTTGTTTTATTTATTTAAGTATATTTATAAGAGAAAAGAGATAAAAAAAATTTAATTATTGAGCTCGCCAAGGTTTCAAAACCTCGTGCCTACGTATTCTCATAGTGCAATGAGAAAGTCAGAGCTTCGTAGTTTGTATACAATTATTGCGTGTTGGTTGGTTTTAGTTTTGACACACGGTGGTAGAAAAGACTGTCTGAAAAAAGGTTTCAACGCATGGGGGCGGAAAAAGATTAAGTTTGGTGAGTGAAAGTTAATTTTAAGTTTGTGAAAAAAGAGTTTGCTTTTGATCTTTTTTGTTATTTTTATATTTTTTGGTTTTTATAATTAATTAAATATTCATAAAGAAAGGTGAAACAAAACAAATTTGCATTTTTCTGTTAATAATAAAAATTAGTTAATCTAAAAACATAATGAGAACCAAATTAAAATAAACTAAACTTAAATATAATAAAAATGAGATTTTGTATATTTGATATTTTTAATAGTAAAAAAAATTAAAAATAAACTAAATAAATGAATAAAGAGCCAAAATAATAATAATAATAAAGTTGGGATGCACAAATGGAGAGAGATGTTTCTTAGTAAAAGGTAGAGAACTTAGACAGATTCGTCCAAATATATAGTAAAGTCTTTCCTAATTCTATCAATAATAATAATAATAATAATAATAATAATAATAATAATAATAATAATAATAATAATAATAATAATAAAAGTAATAATAATAATAATAATAATAATAATAATAATGATAATAATAGTAATAATAATAATGATAATAATAATAATAATAATGATAATAATAATAATAATAACAATAATAATAATAACACAAATAAAAATAATAATAATAACAATAATAATAATAATAATAATAATAATAATAATAATAATGAAAGTAATAATAAAACAAACAAAATTAAAAGGAAAAAAACAGTAACATGAATATGATAATGGAGGAATTTTGTATGGTTTGTTTTGTGGTTTTGCGAATGATTTATGTATAATGATTTTGATTGTTTGAAGATTATAAATGGTTTGTGAAGAGTTGTGTGAAGGTGTTTTTACTGTAAACACAAAATCATGAGGGAGGGAGTGATTCATTTCTTTTGTGTAGTTAGTTTGTGTTGTTATGATATGGTGAAGGGAGTTTGGTTTTTTTACGTGAAAACAGGTTTGTGTAAAATGAGATTTAAAGGAAAAAGAATGTTAGAAATTATGTTAGATGTGCACTACTACAAATAATATTTTTTACGATGAATCTTTCAACTCGATCATGCTAAAAAACGAGCATATAGGTCTTGGGAGTGACATGTTTGATTATTTTAAAAAAATTACCTTTCCCTCGGTTTTATAAAAAACCGAGATGATATAACTATCAATGAGCGCCTAATTTTTCAAAAAATATAATAAAATAAACCTTTTATGTTAGTGTTTTAGAAAACTGAGGGAACATAGCTATTAGGGAACACGCTTCAAATTCATGTGGTTGTAACTACATTTAAGGTTATTTTCAATGATTTCTCACTTCGCGCCTTCCAATATTCCCTTTTTTTCTTAGTTCATTTTTTTTTCATTTTTTTCTTATTAATTAGTATTTCTAAAAAAATGTTATCAATAAAAACGAATAGGAAATAATATAAAAGGAAATATTTCATTAATTAAAAACATGACAATAAATCACTATTTCACATATTCGAATTTCTGACTCCACCCAACTTCAATAGTATCACTATTAACTATCACTAATTGAGAGAAAAGTTCCGAAAGAACTCTTCCATATGGTATGAGGAAAGTCATTTCCTCCCTAGAGATGATTATCATCTCCTTTAAGAAGTTAAAAATGGTAAGAGAAAGATTAGCTATGATGTTCTTGGTAAGGTATAACAAGAGATGTTTGTCATTCCAAGTAAGTGTTTCCAGTTCTTTCTTTCTTGGACTTAGATTTGACGCTAGAAGTTGATACAAAAAATTTACAATTGGTCATAGAGTAGCATGACTGCTGAGATTATCATAGTTGACATAAATTAGGCGGAGATGATCTTTATAGGCATTGTTGAATCTATAATATTCAACACAACAACCTCCCTCTTCATATTTTATTGTTTGAGAAATAAGTGACTGAGTAATTGTGATAAAAAATCCATTGACATAGGACTCGATTGACTCAACATCATGACCAAATGGCCCAACAGAGACATTTAACCAGAACTCTTTAACGAGATTAATGTAGATGGATGCATGAAGAATGTCAAAGTAACCATTCAACTTTTGTTTATGAATAATTTTCCTTAGATCAAAACCTTTGTCTTTCAAATCATCGAAATCAACAAATTTTTCATTGATAATGAACAAAATATTTTCATCTAAGGTTGTTGAATATATTTTTGAAGAAAAGAAAAGACTTTGAAACTAGGTTTGAAGACATAAAGAGTTGGAAATGAGACGTTTAAACTAGGAACAATGTTTAAATAAAGTGGAGAATAGGAAGTGAAACAATCAGAGAAGCCCAAACGCCTCCTTGAAAATCCAAAAGATATGTTATATTTTTGAACATGGATGATCATTGTTATTCTAGTGGACATGATTCCAATGTGCATCACGATTTATTTATTTTAGAAATAGAAATCACATATTACCTCGGTTTTTAACAAAACCGATGGGACAATCAACTTATTATCTCGGTTATTCAAACAATCTGAGGAAAAAACAATTTAGGAAACTTTTTTAAATTATTATAACTTTTTTGTACACTAAATGATATATCTCGTCGGTTTCCTTAATAACTGAGGGATAAAATAAGTAGCATTTTACTATAAAACCACTCGTTAAACAAATTTTACCCTATTTCTAACTTATATGTAGCCGCTTCAAACTTGAACACATCATTCTTTTAGGATCCATCTCACAAAATGGTGTTATGTTATTGTTGTATTTAGAAGTTTGTAAAAGTTCTCTATGATGGATTCCAAGAGCAGAAAAATATTTCCATTATAAAGGCCATCTGATATCTATAATTGATAAAGAAACATCATGAAGCGCTTGAAGCTATCTACATCATCCACTTTAACTTTTGCCATTATGAGTTCTCTATGATGAGTTACAAGTGCAAAAAATTATCTAAGTTTAAGGTTTGTGTTTTTAAATATTCATTTGAGCAGAAAATCATTTATTTTTATATCTTTTTTTTTCTAACCATTTTTTTGTTTTATATCAGAAACAAATACTTGCAAGGTGAATAATTCGACATTGCTTAAATATCAAGGAGTCGAAGATCCAACATATGATCTTTAAAGATAAATTAATTTTTATTTTATTATTCTATGTAAACAATGTAATATTCTATGTAAACATTGTAGTTTGTAAATAAATTACTTTTATTTATTTTCTGTGTAAATAATGTAACGAATTTCAATTTAAAAAAATAATCTATCTTACCCCTCGATTTTATTGTAAACTTATATGTATCAGGCGCTAGTTTTGTAAATAATAAATATTCAGATGTTGGGGTTCGAACCCATGTGCAAATTAATTTATCCCTCGGTGTTTAAATAACTGAGGTGATAAGACGTTACTTTTCATGATGCCCTTCGTTACCTTACTACTGCAGTCGAGGTAAAATGTATTTTGCGTCCGATGTTAAAAGCACTTTTTATAGTGGTGATGTGTGTGGAAAATATATATAGAGTGAGTAAAATTATCTGAAAGTTGTGTCTTATTTATAGTGTTAGAAATTAGGTTAAAAGGACAAAAAAGGCAACGAAAAGAAAATAAAGTCAAATAACTATCATATATTATCTGATCTTTCTTAGTTAATAAGCTGGTCAATTTTGACCAATCAGATGTCAGTATGACACATAACAACCAATAGGAAACAAGTGTGACAAAAATGGAAAATATTTGACATTTTTAAAAGATTTTTGGACTCTTTTTTGGTTAAAAATGCATAAAATAAACAAAATAATTATTATTTAAAAATGCTTAATTAAAGAAACAAAAATTAAAATTAAATTGCAATTTTTTGATTTTTGTGATTTTGAATATAATGCAAAAAAATAGAAATAATGGTAAAAATAACAAAAAGACAAAAATGCACTAAAAATAGGAAAGGCATGATTCGAACCTAGACACTTGCACTTGTAACTCCTTAAACACTTTCTTCACTACCAAATGGGCTAATTCACGTATTCAAAAGGAAATGCAACAAAACACCAATATGATAATCAAAGCTCGGGCGAAATTAGGGTATGACAAAATCCTAGATCTAAAGGCATATATAAATACACCTCCCTTGTATGAGAAATGACAGATCTTAACTACTACAGATCCACCCCTCATACGCTTATACCTAAGCACATCATTC
Organism: Lathyrus oleraceus; assembly: GCF_024323335.1. Lineage (NCBI taxonomy): Eukaryota > Viridiplantae > Streptophyta > Magnoliopsida > Fabales > Fabaceae > Lathyrus > Lathyrus oleraceus. The sequence continues at coordinate 486,421,663 of NC_066581.1, read as the reverse complement.
ATCTACAGAGCCTCTCACCTCACGTGAGCAAGACTCCTAAAACCACCATAAATCACCATCTTACATGGCTTCTTGCTGTAGTAGGCAAGGCTTAACTACCATATAACATGATATATGTACTAAGGCCTCTGAGTCCCCTTGCCCCTCCACGAGGAACATCCACATCTGTACTTTTTGACTAGTATAGTGGCGCCCACCATGGGTCTCCGGTAAAACTAACATGGGCTAGAGTCCTACTTTAACTACCTTCATCTTCACCCCAAAGATGGGATACAAAAATCTATTTTAACAAACACCATTTTCAGAGGTCTCGTCGGTGGATGTAGCTCAATATATTCTCGAAGGAAATACACATAAGGCAGGTGTTTGTAGAAAATGTAATATCATATGGCTTTCCTCAAACACCCTAGGGAACGTAAGGGTTAACATCGCCTTCTCCGTGGAGGAATCCCTCGAAATTAACCCTCACGATGATGATCCCTTGGTCATCACTGTGCAACATGGCAACTAGGATATCAAGTACGTCTTGATAGATCCTAACCATCCTATTTTGGGACACCTTATAGAAACTACAACTTGACCAACGACACAACAATCTTCATAGGTTCCTTAACAGGGTTATTAGGTGAACACATATAAATAATAAGCCATGTAACCCTGAAGACTACATGTGGTGAGGGCGCATGGGAGATTGAAGTCAATTACCTTATTATGGACACCTTATCCCCATACAACGTCATCCTCAGGCGACATGCCTTCAACGCACTGGAGGCAGTTGTTTTCACCTTATACTTGGTCCTAAATTATCCACTTCTGGGAATGCGAGTCAGAATAATTCGAGGAGACTAAAATATCACCCGAGAATGCTATCTGGGAAGCCTTGAGAAAGATAAGGAAAAGCTCCCCTTAATCGATGCCAGCCTTTCTAAAGTTCCAAACACTAATCTCGAGTGTTGAGACCCTAGACTAGGCGCACAAGAAGAAAGGCTCACGCCCATCGAGGATCTGAAGGAGTTTCAGATAGGCCCCTTCTCCCATCAGGTCACGAAGATAGGCCCTTCAATCTCGGAGGAACATGAACAGGAGCTAGTTGACCAACTCATTAAGACTGTCTATTTGTTTTCTTAGTCTCCCTCTAACATGTCGGGGATTGACACCAAAGTGGTGAGCCATCGCTTTGTCATCCACCCTGCTTCTAGACCAGTGGCGCAAAGAAAGATGAAGGTTGGAGAGGAAAAAATGGCCTCCATTAATGAAGAGGTGGTGAAACTACCTGGCACCAGATTCATCACGGAAACAAAATACTCCACCTAGCTAGCCAATATGGATATAGTATGGAAATCTAATAACATATGACACATGTGTGTAGACTTCACGATCTAAATGCCGTATGTTCTAAAGATCCATATCTACTGCCATAAATCAATTGTTTCATCAATGGATCATCAGAATACTGTACATTGAGCTTCATGGATGCATACTCGTGGTACAACTAGATTCGAAAGGACCCCTAGATGCACCCAAAACAACCTTCATGTCGAATCATGGCAACTACTATTACAATTTCATGCGCTTCAGCCTCAAGAACGCCGATGCCACCTACCAGCGACTCATGGACATTATCTTCGCCCATCAGATAGGGAGAACTTGGAGGTCTACGTCGAAGACATGATAGTTAAGAATATCAAAGGGCGCAACCAGGAAAAGGATTTGGAGGATGTCTTGCAGTCATTCAAGAAGTACGATAAGCGCCTAACGCCCGCCAAGTGCTCTTTCAGGGTTTAAGTGGGAAAATTCATAGGTTTTATACGGACAAGGAGAGGCATCGAGGCCAATCCGGGTAAACGCCAAGCAGTCATCACCATGAGGAATACCACTAATGTAAAAGAGGTATAATAGCTTAAAGGTCTCCTTGTCGCCATATCCCGCTTCCTTTCTTTCGTAGGCGGAAAAACCTTCCTCTTATTCGCCTCCTTAAAGAAGAATGAGTGATTAAAATGGATCTCCGAGTACAAGGAGGCTTCACCAAGGTCAATAATGATCCTAGCCTTAGAGATGGGAGCCTCCAGACTGAAGGCCAAAAGTGACTGGCAACTGGTCGTCAACCAAGTTTCTGGGCAGTACCAAACCAAGGAGCCACAGTTGATAAAATATCTATAAAATGTACGAAATATATCTTGTCATTTCACCTATTTTGAAATAGAGCACGTCCCACACGAGCAGAACTTTAGAGAAGACCTCATGTCCAAGCTTGTCACGTCGAAGATAATAGATTTTGACAAGACAGTTATCCAGGAGATTCTCACCTCCCCCAAAATTGATTTAGGTGTGGTATACTCTTTGGAAGTGTTCCTTGAGTCTATATGGATATCGCCCATACTGTGTTACCTACAGTCAGAAAATCTGCCACTATACGAAGGGGAAGTGAGAAGAATATGAAAACAGGCTTCCAAGTACACCCTACTCTATGAAAATTTTTAAAAAATGGGGAGGGCTTCTTGAATTTTCAGAAAACACAAGAAAGGAGGGGATTGAATTGGGTTTCAAATATGGTAGTTTTTTGCGACCCAAAGACAATAACAACAATGATAAAAATGATAAGGTATTTTTATCCTAGTTCACCGTTAACTAGGTTAGTCCAATCCACTCTCCAAAGTGATTTTTCCTTCTCAACATGACTAAATCCAATAATAAAATTGATTACAATCTCAAAGACTACATATGAATGACTTCTCAAGAATTCAGACTACACTTAGTCCCTTATGGAATTACAACTCAAAGACTACCCGTCAATGACTTCTCAAGGATTCTGGCTAAAACCTAGTCCATCAAGGACTTTAAAAACTATTAAATACAAGGCTTATGTTTACAATATTGCTTCTAAATAAGCAGATACACAAAGTGATAAACAGACTTTAAACTTAAGAATATATGAAATTGTGTGCTAAGCGTTTCTCTCTATTTTCTGTTTCTCAATATTGATTTTCTCTATTGGAATTCTTTCAACATTCAATGTATGATTCGTTAATGAAGTTTTTCATTATCATCGTTGTCTTTTCACCATGCCCCAACCGAATTTATCCAATCGATGACTTTGCCATATCCTTTCTACTAGTGAGGCATGAACATCTTGGGACCGTTTCCCCTGGCACCAAGTCAATTGAAATTCATGATAGTAGAAATCGACTGTTTCACCAAGTGGATAGAAGTGGAAGTTATTGCTAAGATCATAACCGAGAGAGCTCTCCATTTCTACTAGCAGAAAGTTATGTGCAGGTATGGACTCCCCGGAGCTATCATCTTTGATAATGGGACCCAGTTTTCCAGTGCCATGGTCACTGACTTTTACAAATACCTAGGAGTACATAAGAAGTTTGTATCCATCATGCGTAAGCCAATGGACAAGCAGGATCAGCAAACAAACTAATCCTGAAGGGACTCAAGAAAAAGCTTGATGACGCTAAGAGATTATGGTCAGAATTTCTCCCTGAGACATTATGGTCATAACACACCACTCTGAATTCCATCACCAACGAACCTGCATTTTCCATGGTGTACGGAGTAGACACCATGCTACCTGTGGAGATCGACACACCTCGTGGATAAAACCCTTATTTAATGAAGAAGCGAACATGGTAGGCTTGATGTGTGCAACATATCTGATCGACAAATTGAGAGAAGCCTCCCATGTCAGAGAACTCATGGCCAAATACAGGGTCGCTGTAGTGGTAAATTCATGACCATCAAGCTACGGATAAACTTAACGTCAATAAAACCAGAATCGCCACCGCGGTTTTATTTTTTCCAAAGGAAAAGGGAAAAGTACGAACAAAACCCAAAGATAAGAAGTTCTCAAATCAAAACTAATAAAATTCCAGAGATTACAGGTAAGGGGGTTGGTTACACGGAGGGAAGGTGTTAGCACCCAAAGTGTACTAGGTACTCCTAGGGAGCCCTTTTTTTATGCGTGTATGTGTTTTTGGTATAAAAGATGTTTGAGAAAAATAGAGTGTGGGGATGGGAAAAGAATTCATTGAATATATTTTTGTGTTTGACAAGACCTTCAGACTTGTGCCTACGTACCAACATAAAATGAGGGATCAAAATCTCGTAGTTCGTGGTATCAATTTCAAAATGAATGGATTGCTTTTAATCAAAATTTAAGTTAAAAGAGGCACAAAGGGCCCAAAAGTTTGAATGAGTGTTAGTTATTTTTGTCTTTTGAAATTTTAGGTCAATGTGATTAGATTTATTTACAAATTTGGTTTAAGAAAGAACTTGAAAATTGCAATGGCATAAGGCAACAATTTCTATTTGCAATAGGTCTAAGTTTGAAATCACAAGCAAAGAAGGTTCTTAAAAAGGGGGGGGGGGGAGAGGTTTTGAAATTTAAGAAGTGATAGGAGATGAAGAGACTAATCCTAAGCATAAGGTTAAAAGTTAAGAGTTGAAAAGATCTGACCAATGGGATGCAATCCAACAAACAAGAATGTCATATAGAAAACCCATTTTCCCTTTGGACTTTGAATCAAGCAATTATCAACAAGCAATTGGCAATATCAGACATCATGAAAGATCAAGACATCAAATAAAGATAGCCATATCCAAGCAAGCAAATCCCATAGCTATCAGTCTTCTTTGTCTTCTCATTTCTCAGATGAAATACTCCTTGATTCACTCAGAATAATGCATCAGTCATAAGATCAAAATAACAGTTGCATCAAGACCATGTAGCAGATGAATTCAAATGGATCCCAATACTTGCATCAGATGAAAGCTTCAAATTAAAATAACTTGGCCTCAGAAATTTTGGCATTGGCCAAGTCCTTTTGCATATGGAATGTTGCCTAATCCTAAGTCCAAAAGTTCAGATCAAACCCAACAGTCCACACAAACATTTTTTAGGGTTTTTGTTGTTTATTAAGTATTTTAAGGTCGTAAGACCACAAGCACAATCAAAATACACAAGCAAATATATACAATCAAAATATATACAATCATAATATATGGCTCAAATGAGCAAAGTGAATATGACATAAACGTAAACAAGTTAAATGGCATGTAAATGACAATGAATGGTAAATGACTAAAAATTAAATTGCATATAGTAAATGACTTGGAAGTAAAGCAAAGCTAATAAGAGTTAGTCAAATGTTATTCAAAGTTAATTAAATGTTAGTGGTGTTTTGCCTTTCAATTGATTAAGTCATTCTTTGGAGAACACTCAACCATCTATTCACAAGCATGTATCCTTGAACCAAGACATCTTCCAAAGGAAGGAAAAAAGGCCAAACTTCCATACAATAGCATGAAAGATGGGAGACTTACAATCTCACTTACTAGAATACTAATCCTTTAGGGTCAAATTTAGCTCTATGTTAAGCAATCATAATTGGACTTATGTAGAAGTCACAACTATCTGAGGCCGGGCAATAAAACTTTAGGTGCTAATGCATGTTAGAGATTTGGTATAATGAACCAAACTCCTAAAACATACCACACACTAAAAGAAAAGATCAAAAGGAGGGACCTATCTCATCCATACTTGTATTGGTTCATCTAACACAAGGTTATTGATGAACCAATTAGCATTAGGATATTGAGATTTCATTGGTCAATGAAAGGGATGGGAAAGAATGGGAATGAAGATGAAGAGGGAGGGGAGATGAGAGAAACACAAATTGGTCATGGGAGGAATTTTATCAAATTAAAATTATTCATTCATTTTGGGAGATGAAATGTACATTTCATCAATCCCCTAAATCCAATGATTTTAATCCAACAAAAGTCAAATCAACCTTGACCAAGGCCCAAACAAATAGTCTAACATCACAAGACCATAAAAAATGGCTCAACAGAATTTTTACACAATTAATCAATTAAAAATCAAATTAAAAATGCATTTAAATTCAATTTAATTTGGTCAAAACCTAAAATCTCTTCAAAACACCAAATAAATGGCCAAGAGATTTATCCTAGGTAAAAAAAGGTCAAAGGACCTTAGACAATTTTTTTCATGATTTTTGAAAAGTCAGAAGTATTTTTAAACAATTAAAAATATGCACAAAAACATTTAATTCATCAAAAATATCAAAATTAATTCAAAAAATAATTTTAATTCAGAAAACGAAAGAGAAAAAAAATATTTTTGGTGAAAGTCCCATTTTTTGGATTAAAAATGAAAGTATTATGAATTAAACAAAATAAAGCAATTAAATAAAAAAAATCAGAAAATACAAAAACCAAGGGCCATCAGATCTCCCTCATTAATTGAGGTGGCATATCTGATGGCCAAGCGCGCGCTTCACACCTTACACCTCAGTCAACGCATCATAGGGATGGTAATCATAAGGAGCGACCAGAATTAGAACATTTTAAAAAGATCTGATGGTTGTGAGGCGTGACAATACACCACCGGAGCTAGGGCTCCAGTCTTTTTCTCTCGTGGACCTCACCGGACTGGTCCACCACTAACCACCACCAAAATGAAAAACAAGGACATGGATTTTAAGAAAAAATGCTCAGGAGCTCGAATCTGACCTCAATTTTCTCCAATTCCAAGTATATGAAAAGATACAGGGATTTGAATTTTGAGGATCATGAACTGAGTTGCTTCGATTTGACCTCAAAGCAACTCAATCTTCTTCCCTACATTGGTAGGACTTCAGCCAACCAAAAATCTCAAAGAATAGTAAAGAATTGAGGGAGAATCAAAGAGATGAAAATTCTGAAAAATTACCTTAGAGGGAGCTTCAACCTTGCTTGATCTTGATTCCAATTGTGTTTGGCTTTATTTCAGAAGATTGTAGGAAGTGATTAAGATCAGAAAATGGCTTGACCTCTTGGGGTTTCATTCTCAAAACAGAATGAGATTTGAAGCTCGATTTTCAAATGAGAACTTTCAAAGTTATCCTTTAATGGTGAGGGTTTGGTTTGCAGGTTCAAAGCTTGGGCATGAGGTCCTCAATTCTGAGCATGATGGGTTGTATTTATAGGCCATGAGATTCATTTCCACACACTTCCAAAATTTTTCCATGCATGCTTGCATAGGAGTGTGATAGGCCCATCAAGTGATGTTATCAGGTCCAAAAATTCTTGAGAATCATGCTGAAATCATGTCATGTGGCCATGCATTTGTGTTTGAAATGTGAAGGTAAAAATCATCCAATTGATCCTTTGAAAAGAACCCATGCGCAAGTCCTTCATCCCTTGGCAAAATGAGATGATCTTGGACTTTTTGGAAAGGTGAGATCAAGGGAAATAACTTTCATGTTGAACACTTTTCCATTTGAAGCTTGGATCATAATGAATTTTGAGGTGGAAGTTTGGAAAATCAAACATGTTTGAAAATTTTCTAAGTACCAAGTCAAATGTTCACTTCTTCCACTTTGAATAACTTTTGCTATGGACTTCAAATGGTAATGACCCAAAAATTTCTTTCATCAAAGTTGTATCTATTTCAAACCTATTTAATTTAGTCATAAATTTGACCTCATTTGGATTTAGAATGAAGGAGTTATGCATTTTAGAAGTTGAGGAAAATCACTTGTTCAATGGTAATGACCCATAATGACCTATAATCTTTCCTCTTGGCACATGTATTTGCAAGCTGAATTTAAAATTCCTCCAAACATAAAAGTTGAATTATACATATTTAATTTGATCATGAAATTTTAATGGATTTAATATCATAAAAAATGAGCAAGTTATGGTCTTGGGAAGTTGACCTCCTAACTAGGGTTCAGACAAAATGACCTATAATCTTTCACCATAAAAAATGACTTTCCAAGCAAAAATAGCTCTATAATTAAACATGAAAGTTGTTTGGAATATTATAAGGAGTAACTTTGATCTTGGAATCAGTTTCATATGGAAAATATTGTAGGAGATAAGGTCTAGGGAACCCTAGTTTTGACTAGTTGACTTTCTCTGGTCAACCACCATGAACCATCTTGCTAGCTTGATATTTTATTGATTTTTGGGACTCAATGAGGATCATATATGTGTAAGATGATGTAATGTGAAGTATAACTTGAAATATTTGATCAATTGATGAGGGAAACGTATTGAAGAAGTCACATAAGATACCTAGATGAATTAGGGTTTCCAAGGCAAACAAGCTCCAAACTCTTGATGAATTCTTGACCAAAATGATATGTGAAGACCATGGGGATCCACATATGATGTCTATAGTCAATTTGAACCATATCTTGATTGATCTCCTTGCATTGAGGGTCTCAAACCCTAGATATGAGCTTGGTGAGGCATTGATGAGCATACATACTACCTACAAAAGTAACAAACTATATACTGACATATTTTTGGTATTTTGGTTAGTGAATAATGAAAAAAAAAGTATGACACAATCAATTGTGTTTGGTGACCTCTCCCAATGAAAACTCAATGAATGAGGGGTAAGGAGGATGCCAAGGTGTGATCCCAATGCTAATGCATATGATGAGATAGCATGAGGGATCTTAGGGTCAAAATTGGGGTCTTACAGCTGCCACTATTTAAGGACATTCTAATTGAGGATATGAAGGTTAAAATATTCATATCAACTCAGTAGAATGGACTTGAATAACAACATATAGAAACAAATTTTGGTCCCTAAGAGACCTTATGATGCATATGATATGAAATGCTAAAAAATAATCTTTGTGGGGAAAACATTGCCACAAAGGAAAAGAATACGGAGAGACTGAAACTCCATAGGAGCGTAATGCATTATGTAAGGAAAACTCACTTGGGAGACAGAGACTCTGGGGAATAAAAGTTGTGTGTAGGCCAGGCTACGACTTAAAAACTACTAGAGACACGAGGGGAATTTCCATGAAAATAAATCAATGGAAGGACTCGGTTGGGGAACCAGAAAAATCTGCGGGTAAATCGAAACAAAGCTGAAATACCTGAACCAAACAGGGGATTGGCGACTTCACTGAGGAAATACGCACTCAAACTCAACTGGGGAAGAATGAACTTCAACATAGGAGTATCAGAAGTACATTATCTATTACCGGTTACTGGGTAGGAAGATAATATACTCTGATAGAGAGGCATCCGTTACCGATTAGGATAAACATATTAAGGATGGCCCACTGAGAAAAAGGAGGTGTATTCGTTACCGGTTACTGGGTAAGAATAACCTATTGGGGAAAATATAAAATAGGATTTACAACTATCGATTATTGGGAAGAAGTTCAAAGAGAGAATATCCGTCACCAGTTAAAGTGAACATATCAAGGATAGACTCAGAGGAAGAATATTCATCATCGGTTAGGATGAACATATCAAGGATAGACCACATGGGTAAATGGTAAGAATATCCGTTACCGGTTAGGGTAAACATATCAAGGATAAACTTCCTGAAAAAGTAGGAATTATATCTATCGGTTACTAGATAGAATACCAAAGAGAGAATATCCGTCACCAGTTAGGATGAACATATCAAGGATAGACTCAATAGGGGAAAGTAGGATTTACAACTACCTGTTACTGGGCAGAAGACCGCAAAGGGGAGAAAATTCATCATTAGTTGAGATGAACATATCAAGGATTAACTCTAAGGGGAGAAATAGGATTTATATCTACCGGTTACTGGATAGAATACCTAAAGGGAGAAAAAATTGTCATCGGTTAGGAAGAACATATTAAGGATTAACTCTTTGGGGAATGAAATAGAGATTACAACTACCCTTTTACTGGGTAGAAACCCAAAAAAGGGAGACTATCAGTCATCAATTAAGATGAACATATCAAGGATATATTGCCTAGGGGAACGTGAAAACGAATCCACTAGGGAAAATAAAAGAAGTAAGTTACTTTTATCGGGTATTGGGAAAAAGTAAAGTACTCAAAAAATCGAGAAGAATATTACCAGTTACTGGACAATAAACTCCCGAGGGACCAAAAGTATCTATCTAGGTAAGAGCTAGAAAGAAACGGTCAAACAAAGACTCAACCCCATGAGGATATAACTCAGGGGGAATGGTTCCATCCAGGTGATTAACTAGGGAGGACACTGAAATAATAATCATCCACGAGGAAATAACTCAGTAGGGAATGAGAAAGGTTAAACTCTTTCTGCCTAAGGGACTAATACTCTATAATTGAAGGAGGGCGGACACACCAAATATTCATAGGGAGATAATATCACCGTAGCAGGGGATCATAAATAAGGAATCAAATTCAATAAGCAAATGCATAATGAAACGTATGATGTATGAATATGTATGTATATGATTGATGATTATGGTGATAAAACTATCGCAAAGGATACGAATGTCACAAATTTGAATCACCGCTACAACACTCAACTAATATCGACAAGATGGACACACCAACTGGAGAAACGTGCTGGGGATGGATGCCAATCACCTGGCTCTAAATATTTCAACCCTGGATGGGGAAGGAGAAAAGATCTACGGAGGATCCAAATCGTCAACTTTGTGGGGAATTTTAGGTCAACACCATGTCAAATGGGAGACAACCTCGCATGGGACCAAATCAAATACTGCTCAAGAATTAACATTGTCGGGGATCATAAATGAATTTTCGGGGACTACAGGAGATAGAATTTTGCACGGGGTCCATGCAAACTGTTGAGGATGTGAGCCTTCAACTCAGCTGGGGAGGTGATTATAAACTCATATGGGTAAATATGACTTGCTGTCGGGGAGGAAAAAAGTTACCAAACCAACCGCTTGGGGAAGACCAACAATGCTTCACACTTTAGAACTCACCTGTTCTCAGACTACTGTTGATATTCTTTACTGAAATTGATCACTTTAAAAGTAATTTATTTCATTATTATTTAAGAAAAATGATTTTTATTTATTAATTTAATTTCAAAATTATCATCATAAAATTCAATTCTACTTATTTAATAGGATGGTAGTCTGTAAATGACAAGACTCCATAGATCTTTTACAAAACTTGAAAATGGTAATTTACATGGAAAAGGGCTACATTGAATATAATGATCACTACTCTCCCTACCAACTTCAATATCCACCGCGTTCTTGGCTTAGGTTGAAACTGACGAATCATAATCGACTGACTTGCTCAAAATTGCTCCCATGACTAGAGATTAACCGAATGCAATTACTTGCCATAATCCCTAATTTTTGCATAGATTTCCCCAGGATGGGGTACTCAATCTATCGAGATGCACTTTCTGTTTTATGTCTATAACTTTTTCCTGGATCGCCCTTTCGGGTTTTCAATCCATCGAGACGCTCATTTTTGCCTAAGTCGCCCTTTCAGGTTTTCAACTTAGCGATCTGTTCTTTTTATTTTAGGAGAAGTATTTCTTGACTGCATCGACATTCACAGGACGAGTGGACTCTTCACCATCCATAGTTGTAAGAATCAAAGCACCGCATGAGAAGGCTCTTTTAACAACATATGGGCCTTCATAATTAGGAGTCCATTTGCCCCTAGCATCTGGTTCGAAAGATAAATTTTTTTTAGCATAAGGTCACCTTCTCGGAACACACGGGGCCTAACCTTCTTATCAAAAGCTTTCCTTATTCTTTGCTGATATAACTGACCATGACACATGGCAGTCAATTGCTTCTCTTCAATCAAATTCAGCTGGTCATATCTGGCCTGACACCATTCAACTTTTGTCAACTTGGCTTCCATCAAAAAACGCAATGATGGGATTTCAACCTCTATTGGGAGCACAACTACCATACCATAAACAAGTGAGAAAGGGGTTGCCCATGTTGAAGTGCGGATGGATGTACGGTACCCATGCAAAGCAATTGGGAGCATCTCATGCCAATCTTTATATGTTACCACTATCTTCTGAATGATCTTCTTAATGTTCTTGTTTGCAACTTCAACAACCCCATTCATCTTTGGTATGTAGGGAGACGAATTATGATGTGCAATCTTGAAGTCTTTGTAAAGAGCTTCCACCATATTATTCTTCAAGTTAGATTCATCATCAGTAATGATCTTGCTTGGCACACCATAACGATATATAATCTGATTCTTGATAAACCTCACAACAACTTTCTTGGTTACATTTGCATACGATGCCACTTCAACCCACTTTGTGAAGTAATCAGTAGCCACCAAAATGAAATGATGCCCGTCCGAAGCTTTAGGCTCAATCATACCAATCATATCAATTCTCCACATGAATAAGGGCCATGGAGAGGAAATGACATTCAACAGTGTCGGAGGAACATGAACCTTATCTGCATAAACTTGACACTTGTAGCATTTCTTCACAAACTTGCAACAGTCAGATTCCATTATCAACCAATAGTAACCTGCCCTCAACATCTTTTTAGCCATAGCATGTCCATTGGAATGAGTACCAAAGGAACCTTCATGGACTTCAGTCATTAATAATTCTGCTTCATGTCTATCCACGCATCTGAGCAAAACCATATCGAAGTTTCTCTTGTAAAGCACATCACCATTCAGGTAGAAGTTTCCAGCTAATCTTCTCAAAGTCTTATCTTTCAAAGATGCCCCTGATGGGTAAGTATGACTTTGGAGGAAACATTTGATATCAAAATACCACGGCTTCCCATCTTTGACTTCTTCAACAGAAAATACATGAGCTGGCCTTTCAAGACGCATCACAATCAGATTAGGAACTTCATTCCATAATTTCACCACGATCATTGAAGCCAACGTTGCAAGAGCATCTACCATCTGGTTTTCATCTCGAGGGATATGATGAAACTCAACCTTTGTAAAGAAAGTTGAAATCCTCCTCGCATAATCTATATATGGTATCAACCCGGGTTGATTCGTCTCCCATTCACATTTGATTTGATTCACAACCAAAGTTGAATCTCCATAGACGTCGAGATATTTGATTCTGAGATCAATGGCCTCTTCAAGCCCCATAATGCAAGCTTCATACTTAGCCATGTTGTTCGTACACTTGAAAGTTAATCTAGCTGTAAACGCAAAATGGGTGCCTTGAGGAGTAATAATCACTGCCCCAATGCCATTCCCATACTGATAACAGCCCCATCAAATACCATGCCCCAATGGGAACCAGATTCTAGACCTTCTTCAAGCAATGGTTCATCATAATCTTTCATCTTCAGGTACAAGATCTCTTCGTCAAGAAAATCATACTGCACTGACTGGTAATATTCTATCGGTTGGTGAGCCAAATCGTCAGCCAAGACACTACCTTTGATAACTTTTTGAGATCGGTATTCAATATCATACTCTGATAACAACATCTACCAACGAACAATCCTCCCAGTTAAAGAAGGCTTCTAAAAAATGTACTTGATTGGATCCATTTTGGATATCAACCAAGTAGTATGATTTAACATATACTGGCGTAGATGCTTAGCAGCCCAAGCCAATGCGCAACAAGTCTTTTCCAACATAGAATATCGAGTCTCACAATCGGTGAATTTCTCACTGAGGTAGTAAATTGCATATTCTTTCTTTCCAGATTCATCTTCCTGACCAACAACACAACCCATACTCTCATCAAGCACAATAAAATACATGATCAACGGTCTCCCTTCTACAGGCGGAGACAGAATCAGAGGCGTAAGTAGATACTCTTTGATACTGTCAAAAACTTTCTGGCAATCCTCGGTTCACTCACAGAACTGATCTTTCCGAAGAAGCTTGAATATAGGCGCACACGTGGCAGTCATAGGCAATATGAATCTTGAGATATAATTCATGCGGCCGAGAAAACCTCTGACTTGCTTCTCAGTTTTGGGCGCAGGCATCTCTTGTATTGCTTTGACCTTGGCAGGATCAACTTCAATACCCTTCTCACTGACAATGAAGCCCAATAACTTACCAGAATGAACACCAAAAGTACACCAAATGTCCTTCTTCATCACTTGATTTGGCAATCATGTCATTAACATACACTTCAATCTCTTTATGCATCATATCATGAAAAAGAGTGGTCATAGCTCTCTGGTATGTTGCACTAGCATTCTTTAAACCGAGACGAATCACTCTATAACAGAATGTTCCCCAGGGTGTAATGAATATGGTCTTCTCCATATCTTCAGGTTCCATCTTGATTTGCTTATAACCGGAAAATCCGTCCATAAACGAAAAGACATTGAATTTAGCTATATTGTCTACCAACATATCAATGTGTGGCAGAGGGAAATCATCTTTCAGACTAGCTTTGTTCAAATCTCTGTAATCAACACACATACGGACTTTTCCGTCCTTCTTAGGAACGGGAAAAAATATTGGCCACCCACTGTGGATACTCAGAGGTAACAAGAAAACCAGCACCAATCTACTTCAGCACTTCCTCTTTGATCTTCACTACCATATCAGGATGAGTTCTTCTCAACTTCTGCTTGATCGGCGGGCATTCTGGCTTCTGCGGTAATCTATGCTCCACAATCTTAGAATCCAAACCAGGCATGTCTTGATAGGACCAATTAAACACATCTGAATATTCTCGAAGAAGATCAATCAACCCCTTCTTAGCCTCTTGACACAGTTGAGACCCAATCTTGACTTCCTTCACATCATCTTCGGAACCCAAGTTGACTAGTTCAATCTGCTCTTCAAACGGATGAATGGCTTTTTCCTCATGCTCAAGTAAACGAGATAATTCCTCAAATACTTCTTCGTCATTAATTTCTTCCTCAACCTCAAACATAGGGAAATCAAAGTTTGAAGAGGGAGTATGATCATTGTATTCAACGGGTTTGGGAACCAACCTGCATAATGATTTGATATTTTGATTTTAGAGAAGTGAATTGTGACCAAATATTATGTAGATGGACAATTATTATTTATTTATTTATATTTTTTGTGATTACCATTTTTCAGAAAAGAAAAAAGTAAAATAAAACATCACAGATGTGGATGAATAAAATTGTATTTCATTGATGATAATTGAAATGCCTAACAATTTTCACTTCTCCCTTAGGCATAGGAGAAGTATTTTTATTAAAAAATGAACAACAAATTACTTAGATCGGTGAACAATAACAGGAACATCAACAATAACCCAATTGTTGCAAGTCTAGCCATGTGTCACAAAGTTGGCATAAGCTTTGTCTTTATTGTCACTATATTCGATCACAGCAGCTGAGTGTTGATCATTACCATGAATGAACCCTCCACTGCGGAAACTCAGTTGCACATCTCCAGTTTTGACGTTGAACGACCCTAGTTGAAATCCCAATCCGGCCCTATTCTTGTTTTCAGCAATCTCTATCATATGAACCCACTAATCAGTGCTGCCAGTCTCAATAACATTCTGAGCATCCTTCAAAGAAGACATGGGTGCCCCAGTTTTCTTCACTTCAGCAATAGACAAGGCTTGGAACGAAGTTCCAACCTCCTCCTCAGCTTCAATATAAGAAAAGGATGACAGATGTCTCTGTAAGATCCTAATTTTGACCCTAAGATCCCTCATGCTATCTCATCATATGCATTAGCATTGGGATCACAACTTGGCATCCTCCTCACCCCTCATTCATTGGGTTTGTATTGGGAGAGATCACCAAGCACTTTTGATTGTATCATACTTCATTTTTATTTATTTTACTAACCAAAATACCAAAAATATGTCAATGTGTAGTTTATTGCTTTTGTAGGTAGTGTACATGCTCACCTATACTCTATCAAGCTCATATCTAGGGTTTGAGACCCTCAATGCAAGGAGCTCAATTAATAAATGATTTACTATGGCTCTAAGTATCAGATATGGATCCCCATGATCTTCACATGTTATTTTGATTAAGAAATCATCAGAGGTTTGAAGTTTGCTTGCCTTGGAAACCGTAATTCATCTGGGTATCTTGTGTAACTTCTTCAACAAGTTTCTTCAACAATTGATCAAATATTTTAAGGGAAACTTCACATTATATAACCTCATGCATATATGATCCTCCATGAGTCCCAAAGGTCAAGAGAATGTCAAGCTAGCAAGTTGGTTCATGGTGGTTGACTAGAGGAAGTCAACTGGTCAAAACTGGGGTTCCCTAGACCCTATCTCCTGCAACCTTTGTCATATGAAAATGATCCCAAGAGTAAAGTTACTCTAAATGACATTACAAACAACTTTCATGTTGAGGTATAAAGCTACTTTTTCTTGGGAAGTCATTTTTTATGGTGAACGATTATAGGTTATTTTGTCTAAACCCTAGTTAGGAGGTCAACTTCCCAAGACCATAACTTGCTCAATTTTTATGATATTAAAGACATTCAAATTCCATGATCAAATTAAATATGTCTACTACAACTTTTATGTTTGTAGGAAGTTCAAATTCAACTTGCAAATACATGGGCCAAGAGGAAACATTATAGGTCATTTGGGCCATTACCATTGAACATGTGATTTTCCTCAACTTCTAAAATGCATAACTCCTTCATGCCAAATCCAAATGAGGTCAAATTTGTGACCAAATTGAATAGGTGTGAATTAGATACAACTTTTATGAATGAACGTTTCTCATTTGAAGTCTATAGAAAAAGTTATTCAAGGTGGAAGAAATGAACATTTGACTTAGGACTTAGAAAATTTTCAAATATGTTTGATTTCCCAAACTTCCACCTCAAAATTCATCATGATCCAAGCTTCAAATGAAAAAGTGTTCAACATGAAAGTCGTTCCCCTTGATATCACATTTCCAAAACATCCAAGATCATCTCATTTGGATTAAAATTGAGGAACTTGCGCATGGCTTCATTATGGGAAGTGTTTTGGCAAGATTGGATTTCAAATGATCAAATTCTTTTGCATGCTTACACATGATGCATTCAGTACTCTTTACACACGAATGGGAAGTGGATTGCATCATTCTCAAGGCCCAAACTATTGCCCATGCACCCATGGGAGAAGGTTTCCAAATTTGTCCAATTTTCAAGTGGTACAAATATCAAGTGCATTGCCTATTTAAACAAGCTTAAGGCTTCAAATTCATCATCAATACCTTTCCCAAGCTTTGCTAGACCAATTCAAAGCCTCACTGCCATAGAATTTTCTGAGATTTCTCTTGAAATCGAGCTTGAACTTCATCTTCTATTTGGAAGTTCAAACTCCAGAAATTCACTTCCCTTTGTATCTCATTTGGTTTCTGCAAGCAAGAGGAGGAGAAAGCAATCAAATCCAGATCAAGATCAAGTGGAATTAGATCAACTCGAAGGTGATTTTTCAGAAACTTCTTCTCTTTGATTCTCTCTTAATTCTCCACTATTCTTGTTGTTTTTTGGTTTGCTTAAGTCCTACCAATGTAGGCAACAAGATTGAGTTGTTTTGAGGTCAAATCGAAGCAACTCAGTTCATGATCCTCAAAATTCAAATCCCTGTATCTTTTTATATACTTGGAATTGGCTAAAATTGAGGCCAGATTCGAGCTCTTGAGCATTTTTTCTTTGAATCCATGTCTTGCTTTTATATTTTGGTGATGGTTGAAGGTGGACCAGTCCGGTGAGGTCCACCGGAGAAGAAGACCGGAGCTTTGGCTCCTGTGATGTGTTGGAAGCATCTCAACCATAGGATCCTTTTAAAATGTTTTAATCTTGGGCGTTGATTATGATTACCACGCGTGTGTCTCATTTGACTGCATTCATGTGGAAAGCGCGCTGATCACCATCTAATCTGCCACCTCAATTAATGAGGGAGATCGGATGGTCCACATTTTTTTGAATTTTTGAATTTTCCTTTTATTTGCTTATTTTTCATTAATTCATATTAATTTCATTATTGATCTAAAAAATATGGGACTTTCATCAAAAAAATATAAATATTTTTCTCTTTCATTTTCTGAATTAAAATTATTTTTTGGATCAATATTGATATTTTTCATGATTTAATTGTTTTGGTGCATATTTTTAATTGTTTAAAAATACTTCCGACTTTTCAAAAATAATGAAATTTTTTCTCCAAGGTCCTTTGACCTTGTTTGACCTATGATAAATCTCTTGGCCATTTATTTGGTGTTTTGAAGAGATTTTAGGTTTTTCATCAAACATAATTTAATTTAATGCATTTTAATTTGATTTTTAATTGTTTAATTGTGAATAAATTGTGTTGAGCTATTTTTTATTGACTTGTGAAGTTTGACTTTGTGTTTGGGCCTTAGTCAATGTTGATTTGACTTTTGTTGGATTAAAATCATTGGATTTAGGGGATTGATGAAATGTACATTTCATCTCCCAAAATGAATGAATGATTTTAATTTGATAAAATTCCTCCCATGACCAATTTGTGTTTGTCTCATTTCCCCTCCCTCTTCATCTTCAATCTCATTCTAACCCATCCCTTTCATTGTCCAATGACATCTCAATATCCTAAGGCTAATTGGTTCATCAATAACTTTGTGTTAGATGAACCAATACACGTATGGATGAGATTAGGTCTATCCTTTGATCATTTTCTTTTTGTGTGTGGTATGTTTTAGGAGTATGGTTCATTATACCATATCTCTAACATGCATTAACACCAAAATATTTAATGTCCGACCTCAGATAGTTGTGACTTCTACATAAGTCCAATTACGATTGCTTAACATAGCGTTAAATTTTGACACAAAGGCATAGCATTCTAGTAAGTGAGATTGCAAGTCTCCCCCCTTTCATGGTATTGTATGGAAACTTGGCCTGTTTTCCTTACTTTGGAAGATGTCTTGGTTCAAGGATCCATGCTTGTTAATAGAGGGTTGAGTGTTCTCCAAAGAATGACTTAAACAATTAAAAATTAAAACTCTACTAACATCTAATCAACTAACATTTGACTAACTTTTAATTTCAAGTCATTTACTTTACGCACTTTAAATTCAAGCCATTTATCATTTGCCATTATACATATCATTTAAGTTGTTTATTTTAATGTCATTTTCCCTTTGCTCACTTGAGCCATATATTATGGTTGTATATATCTGTTTGTATAGTTTGTTTGTGCTTATGGTCTTAGGACCTTAAAATACTTAATAAACAACAAAAACCCCTAAAAAATATGTGTGTGGACTGTTGGATTTGACCTGAGCTTTGGACTTAGAATTAGGCAACCTTCCCTATGCAAAAGGACTTGGCCAATGCCAACATTTCTGAAACCAAGTTCTTGTGATTTGAGCCTTCATCTGATGCAAGTGTTGAGACCTTCTTGAATTCACCTGCTACATGGTTTTGATGCATATGTTATTTGGAGCCTGTGTCTAATGCCTTATTCTGAGTCATTCAAGGAGTATGTCATCTGATACATGGGGAAGATTTTGAAGAAGATTATGAAGTTGCTTTAGATGTGGCTATCTTTATTTGATGCCTTGTTCTTCATCTTGCTTGCTTTTTGATATTGCTTGATTTTAAAGTCCAAAGGAAAAGTGGGTTTCTATATGACATTCTTGTCTATTTGATTGCATCCCATTGGTCAGATCTTTTCAACTCTCAACTTTTAAATTTTTTCTTAGGATTAGTCTCTTCATCTCCTCCTATTTCTTAAATTTCAAATCTCTTCCCCTTTTCAAAATCTTCTCTGCTTGTAATTTCTAACTTAGACTCTGTATTGCAAATTAGAAACCTTGGCCTTATGCCATTGCATTTTTACACTCTTTTCTTAATCAGACTTGTAAATGAACTTAACCATAATGACTTAAAATTTCAAAAGACAAAAAGAACTAACACTCATTCAAACTCTTTTTAGGCCTTATGTGCCTCTTTCAAACTTAAATTTTTGTTAAAAGCAATTCACTCACTTTGAAATTGATACCACAAACTACGTGGTTTTGATCCCTCATTTTATGTTGGTACGTAGGCACAAGTCCGAAGGTCTTGTTAAACATAAAAATATAATTAATGAATTCTTTTCTCATACCCACACTCTATTTATTGCAAACATCTTTTATACCAAAATACATACACACATAAAAAAGGGCTCCCTAGGAGTACCTAGGACACTTTGGGTGCTAACACATTCCCTCTGTGTAACCAACCCCCTTACCTATAATCTCTGGAATTTTATTAGTTTTGATTTGAAAACTTCTTATCTTTGGGTTTTGTTCGTACTTTTTCCTTTTCCTTTGGAAACAGTAATTATTGACGTTAAGTTTATCCATAGCTTAATGGTCATGAATTTATCGCTACAGAAATTAAGTGGCGACTCTGCTGGGGAGTAGTCCTCAGTGGGTTTAGCCTACTTTTTTATGTTGTATATAATTTGTATATTTGATGTTTGTATATTTATTTTGTGTGATATAATCTGCTTGTTGTGCTTAGTGATCTCTGAGTGGTGAGATAAGTTCTAACCCAAACTTGAGTGCAATTAAGATAGTAGGATGGTATAGTCATGTTCGACTTGTGTGGAGTAGTCCTTAACAAGTTGGCTTGAGACCCATATACTCAGTGGAGACCCTTTTGGAGTCATGAATGTCACATGAGTTATTTGTGGTTAGGCATTAATTTCTCTAATTTGGGGTCTGAGAAGCTGAGGACCATAGAACATTTAACCCAACTTGGCCTATTTAGGATGTAGTACGGAGACTGTTTAAGTGTAGACTTGATAACAGTTGTTACACGATACTACACTTAGACGAGTTTCTCTTGAGAATATTATGGGTTGATGAGTCAGTCATCCTAACCTATAATATCCGATAGATGGAATTAAGACTCTGGGAACTTTTTATAACATGATCTATAGGTTTATCCTTAGTACACTCCTTTGAGATGGTTCTTAACTTGACTCCATGCTCGTGACTCACAACAAACCCTTGATTCTTGGTTGATCCAATCTAGTCTTGTCAATATAAATGGAACTTGGGTGTTGATAAGGTCAAAACCATAATCCACCAAAATGGATGATTGATCTTGACAATGACTTGATTCACCCCTTGACCTTTGTTTGCCTAATGTGTGATCCCTTATTTGTGATTGTTGCATTCATGCATTCATGCGCATCATAACATTCATCACACGAAAAATAGTTCAAGGAACTGAGGTTTTATTTGCAAATATTTTTAGACCATGGATTGTGGACGAAGGAACACTAAGAAGTCCAGTTTCAGATGTCCGGATTTGAAAGAGCTAAGGAAGCTATCATCTTTTGTATTAGATCCCTTGGACTTCAAGCAACATCATTGGAAGCTTCTATCTGTATTATTTGTTGATGTGGTTGAAGGACTCTTGAGTGTGTTGGTTCAGTTTTATGATCCTTTTTACCGTTGCTTCACTTTTCCCGATTATCAGCTTGTGCCTATGTTAGAGGAGTATGCCCATCTCTTGGGAATACCCGTTTCTGACAAAGTGTCTTTTATTGGATTGGAGGAGATTCCCATATCTCATATTATAGTTGAAGCTCTTCATCTGAAGAAGTCTGAGATTGAGACTCATTGGGTGAAGAAAGGAGGAATGTTTTGGTTGACTTTCGAGTTCCTCATAGGGAAAGCTACTGCCTTTGCTCAAGCCAGTAGTATGGATGCTTTCGAAGCCATCTTTGTGTTGCTCATCTATGGTTTCGCTTTGTTTCCTATTATTGACGATTTTGTTGATGTTAACACCGTTAGAATCTTCTTGATTGGGAATCCTATGCCTACTTTGTTAGGTGATATGTACTTCTCTTTACATTTGAGGAATTTTAAAGGTGGTGGAACTATTGAGTTCTATGTTCCTCTTCTGTACAAGTGGTTTATTTCGCACTTGTCTCAGACACCTACTTTTATGGAAAACAATGTATACAGTGGTCTCAGAGACTTATGTCCCTCACTAATGATGATATTGTTTGGTATGATTCTTCATTGAGTAGCTTGGATATCATTGATAGTTGTGGTGAATTCTCTAATGTGCCTCTCATTGGTACACAAAGAGGAATCAACTACAACCCTGCTTTGGCTCGTCGTCAACTTGGGTTTCCCTTGAGAGACAAACCTAATAACACTCAGTTAGAAGGTCTTTTCTATCAAGAGGGTAAAGATCCCCAACATTTGAAGCAGAAGATAATACATGCTTGGCATAACGTGCATAGGATAGGAAGATCCGAGCTTGGTCCATGAAATTGTGTAGCTTTGGAAGCTTACACTACTTGGGTGAAGAAGAGAGCTTTGGAGTTGAAGATGTTGTATGCTTGTGAGAGACCTATGTATTTGGTTGTGGATGAGCCATTAACTCTCCCTAACCTAGATGTAGAGGAGTTGGAAGACGCACTCGCCAAGATGAAGCAAGAGAAGGACATGTAGGAAGAGCGGTTCCATGCTTTGAGTCGAAAGCATGAAGAGTTGCAACTTGAGTCTAAGGACAAGGATGCACTGATTGAACTTCTAGAAGACCGAGCGGTGAAGAGACAGAGAGAGCCAGAGGGTCCATCTTCCTCTAGTATGCCTCAACCTTCCAGTGCTTGGAAGAAGATTGTTGACCAGCTTCTCCTCGAGAAGGCTCAGATGAAGACTTCTTTTGAGTCTGAGATTCGACGCATCCGAAGGAAGTACGCGCCTGCAGCCCGATCATCTGGCACTGTTGTTAGGGGATCCTTAGGATGATTAGTTTCTTTTACTCTTGTATTTGTATTTTGGTTTCTGAATTTGTACTCAGTGTAATCCTTCCAAATTATATGAATAAAAGAGATTTTTATGGTCAATCAAATTGTTATTCTTATTTTTCAAATAAAATAGTATGTTCCTTGAAAATAAAAACAAACAAAACATTGCATTTCATGCATCATTTGCATAACAAATTTTCTTCTGCTAGATGTCTTATTGGTTATTCTTCTTTGCTTCAGCCAAGCTGACTCACCGATATAACACTCACGCCAATCAACCGAGAATCATGGAACATTTGGAACAAGAGAACCGAGAGATGAAAGATGAGATTGCTCGTTTGACTTCCATGATAAAGTCTGTTTTAGATGCTTAGAATTAGTATTCTCCAACGCCTGCAACTCCTCCTCCTCAAAGGAATGTCATTTCAGAGGTTGCTACCCCAACTATGCCTACCACTAAGTTTGTTCCAACCATGCCCGCCGGATTCCCGTGGGGAATGCCACCGAACTTTGTACCTGAAGGGTTTGCGCCTACTTTTGCTTCCATGCTGGCATCTAGCCCGGTTATGTCTATTCCACCTCCATTCGTTCACACTATGCCTCGTGTTGAGGACACCATATACCATTCCGAGTCGTCTGAAGGCCCTGATGTTTATGAGAAGATGGATGAGATGAATGACTAGTTCCTTGAGCTGCGAAAGGAATTGAAGACATTGAGGGGAAAGGACCTGTTTGGTAAGAGTGCTGCTGAAATTTGCTTAGTGCCGAATATCAAAATCCTGATGAAGTTCAAAGTCCCTGACTTTGAAAAGTATAAGGGAAATACCTGTCCACATAGTCATCTCGTCATGTATGCTAGGAAAATGTCAATGCAAACTGGTAATGATTAGTTACTGATTCACTATTTCCAAGACAGTCTGATTGGTGTCGCTCTGAGGTGGTATATGGGTTTGGATAGTGAAAGTGTTCGCATATTCAATGATTTGGGTGAAGCTTTTGTGAAGCAGTACAAGTACAATGTGGATATGGCGCCTGATAGAGACCGGTTGAGGTCTATGTCTCAGAAGGACAAAGAGTCATTCAAAGAGTATGCCCAGAGGTGGAGAGAGCTTGTTGCTCAAATCAATCCTCCGTTGGAAGAGAAGGAGATGACCAAGATTTTCCTTAAGACCCTGAGTTTGTTTTATTACGAACGCATGATTGCTAGTGCCCCCAGTGATTTTACCGAAATGGTAAACATGGGGATGAGATTAGAGGAGGGTGTCCGTGAGGGACGTTTGTCTAAGGAAGAGGTTTCATCAAGCAAGAAGTATGGGAGCAATTTCGCTTGAAAGAAGGAAGGTGAAACCAATGCAGTATATATCGGGAGGCAGAGGAAGCCTCATGTCAAAAGAAATCCGCAACCACGTCAGCATCATCATCAAGTTTCATCCATTATTCTGGTATTTTCCAATAATCAATCAATTCCAATTCAACATCAACGTCAACAACAACCATAACAAAGAACAAACAACTACAACAACAACAACAACAACACCAACAATAATCAACAACAACAAAGTTTCAAGAGGAAAAAGGTCTCTTTTGACCCTATTCCTATGTCATACGCAGAACTTTATCCATCTTTGGTTCTCAAGAACCTTCTCCAACCAAGAAATCCGCCACAAATTCCAGAACCACTTTCATGGTGGTATAAGCCAGAACTTCATTGTGCCTTTCGTCAAGGATCTCCCGGCCATGATATTGAAAATTGCTACCCTTTGAAGTATGAGGTCCAAAAGCTAGTAAAGAATGGGATGGTGTCCTTTGAGGACCGCAAAGCTAACCCTTTGCCTGCTCATGGTAATTCCTCTGTTAATATGGTATATGGTTGTCCAGGAAGTTTCCGAGTGTTCGATGTGCGACGTATTCGTCGGTCCTTGGTAGAGCTGCATAAGACCCTATGTACCATCAATGATTGTGAGCACGACCATGACGGTTGTGCAATTTGTAGTGTAAACCCTCGTGGGTGCTCAATCGTCAAGAGAGATATCTAAAAGTTGATGGATGAGAATGTAATCCAGATTCAACTATCGAGGGATATAAATGATGTGAATGTAATAGTACTAGTGTTTAAAACCCATGAGCGGGTAGTGATTCAGTTTGACAGCAATAACAGTTACAACATCAATAGATCGATATTGCTGTTAGTAATACGGTTAGCGGGCCCCGTCCCGTATCCATCCGATAGAGTTGTTCCGTATTAGTATAATGCTACAATGTTAGAGAATGGTCAAGAGGTTTTGTTGCCTATGACCAATTCTGTTGTAAACATTGTCGATATAGCAAAGGTGACCCGTAGCGGTCGTGTTTTTTGACTTGTCTTTCCAAAAGAGGTGATAGAAGATGTGTCTGTTGGTAAGAAGGTTGATGTACCCGCAGTGAATCCGGTTAGTGCTCCAAAGTGTCAATCTGGTGAATCCAGCAGTTTGAAGCCTAATGATGATGATGAGGTACTATGATTAATCAAGAAAAGTGAATTCAATGTGGTGGAGCAGTTTCTCCAAACTCCTTCAAAGGTTTCATTATTGTCTCTGCTTATGAATTCTGAAGCGCACAGAGAAGCATTACAAAGAGTGTTGGAGCAAGCCTACGTCGAGCATGATGTAATTGTGGATCAATTCGACCACATTGTGGCTAACATCACTTCCTGCCACAATCTGAGTTTTTGTGATGAAGAGCTTCCTAAGGAGGGTAGAAATCACAATCTAGCACACATATATCGATGAATTGCAAGGAAGATGCATTGTCAAATATGTTGGTTGATACTGGTGTAACGGGGTATTCGTTACCTTTAGATTTATTGACTAAATCAAAAGTAAATCATACAATTCAAGTCGCCACCGCACTTCTATTTATCCAAAGGAAAGGTTAGAAAGCGAACAAAAACCGAGAAGTTTTATCAAATCAAAAACTAATAAAAATGTCAGGGATCGGGGTAAGGGGGGTTGGTTATGCAATGGGAAGGTTTTAAGCACCCAAAACATCCTTAGTACTCTAAGGGAGCCCTTTTTGTAAATCTTGCAGGATAGGTTGGTATTTGTGAAAATATTTGTCCAAACATGATTGGGGAGATGAGGAAAGAATATGCAAATTATTTACAATTTTGTGTTTGAATGGATAAACCCATTGCCTATGTACCATCTCGAAGAGGTAGGATCAAAACCTCGTAGTTCGGGGTAAAAATCTCAAAATAAGTTGGTGAATTGATTGGTTCAAAAGCCTTAAGGTCTTTTGTTATCAAAGGGAGAAAACTCAACCTAAAACCACAAATCCACCATGTGAGGAGAGCTTCAACATACTAGTGAGTGATCCTCCCTATAATAAGTATGGAAGACTTCTAGTCCAATCACTAAGGATACAGGCGAGGTTTATATAAACCACTATGATAACTCAAACCTATGGCTAATGTTTATGAAAAAGGTTTAACAAAGGTGGCCATTGGAACCATAAAAATCACTTGAAGTGAGTTGTATTTACAAATGAAAGGTATTCATAAAATAAAGTCAAAGTTGACTTAAGATTCAATTCAAAATAAGTGTTATGAAAAGAGTTTGAAAAACGATCAAAGGCATAGTGCCTAGGTTTCTAATTTTGAAAACAATGTTAATGTTTGCACAAAATAAGTTTGGCTTGGGTTAGAGTGGAGAGAAGAAGAGAATGGCTAGGTCCTAAAAATGCAAAGATGAGGGAAGAAAATAAACCCCTTGGAGTTCCTTTCTTGAGATCATAAAGATGATCCAAGAGCTCCTTTCCTTTGGATTTAGCAAGCAATAAGAAATTAACTCAAGCAATCAAGCACATAACCAATCAAGCTCCTAGGAATCTTCCAATTGGTTTTGTCTCTCTTATCTTGGATGTCCATGACAATGGTCCTTCTAATTAGCTCAAGTTTAGGATCCCTATCACACAAAAACAAACAAATCAAAAAGTTCCACAATGCAATAGAAAGAATGGACAAGAGTGAGTTTAGAATGAGGGGTCCTTTCAAGTCATCTTCCAAGATTAAGCATTCTAAAGGCATGAGGCCTAGTTGCTCTTCAACAATTTTAGCATTTTAAAGGCATGATGCCTAGTTGCTCTTGAAACTCCATTAAGCTTAGGTAAGGTCCTAATTCTAAGTCCTTTCTCCTTTTTGCATTGGGTTCACACAAACAAAACAAAACAAGCACAAGGGAATAGTATATACACAATAATGTGCTCAAGTGAGCAAAAGGAAAATGGCATAAACATAAACATGAGCTCAAGGGAGCAAAGGGCAAAGACAAATGAATTAATGAGCAAGAAATTAAATTGCATTAAAGTAAATTGCAAGAATTAAATGCTTGAATTAAAAGTTAGTAGTTAGAAGTTAGTGTGAGTGTGCCATAAGGCAATTTAGCGCTATGTTAAGCAATCATAAGTGGACTAATATAGTAGTCACACCTATCTGAGGTCGGTCAATAAAACTATAGGCAACTAAACACAAGTTAGAGACAATGACTAGTAAGCTAAGCTCCTACAACTTGCCATGCCAAAAGAAAAGAAGAATGACCTTGTATGGATTTAGGTTTTTTGCTTGACCAAGAAGCAACCTATCTTGGACACAAAGCAATTCACTTGATCTTTGATCAAGATGAATTTGATTTGGATCAAAGAAGGTTAAGCCTCTCATATGTCAAGGCTAACCACCAATCATTAACTCATTGGTCAAAAGAAAAAGAAGAAGATGAAGATGGAAATGGAATGTAGAAAGTTGAAATTCAAAAGACATAACCAAAACACATAGATCAAACATGAATGGAATCAACATCAATCAATGGTAAACAGAAGTGAAATGAAGCTTAGAGGTCAAGAAAGGTCAAACATATTTTTGGTATTTTTTTTGGAATTAAAATAATACATAAAATAAAATGAACAAATAAAGGTCAAACTTCAAATCCAATTCAAATCAACTTGGATAAGTCCAATTGGATCATCATAAGTCTAACATGGTCAAACAAGGTTTGACAAAATTTCTTGAAAATAGAAACTAATTTTAAGCAATTAAAAATGAAGAAAAATAACATAATTGGCTTAAAATCTCAAATAAATCTCAAATCAATTAAGAAATTGATGAAAATATTTTTCATAGATTCATCCTCATCCAAAGATGTTAAGAAAATATTTTTGGCATTTTTGAATATCAAAAAGTATTTTAAATTAATTAAAAACAACCAGAAATGAATAAATTCACAATAAATACTAAATGGAATCACAAAAATAATTAAAAATCATTTTTAGAAACTAGAATTTAAGCGGAAAATTTTGCAATTGGTCCCATATTTTTGTGATTCCAAATAAAAAAGTTATGAATTTTTAAAATAAAATGGAATAAAAGAAATTAAAACAGAAGTTAATAAAAGAGAAAAATCCTGAGGTGTCAGATCATGGCTCATTAATTGACGTGGCTCATCAGACAGCCAGGAAGCGCGCGCGTATGGTGAGTGTTAGTCAACAATGTGGCATCAGGTATTAAAATAAGTCATAACAACGCAAGGTTGAGATTAGATCTGGAAGACAAGATCCAAGGGCCAAGGTTTGGACGCATGGGGACGGTGGTGGAAACCACCGTCTTCTCCGGTGAGAGCCATAATCCGGCCACCAGTTGCAGGTTTTCAAACCTCAACCATAGCATGTGATCCATATACCATTCGAAAGCTAGGGTGATGTATATCACCCCTGTAACCTTAGTTTCCTCTCAAGATTCTTATGGAGGAAGAAATCTGAGATTGAAAAATGAGGTGTTCAATCTGAAGTTGTCCAATTCTCAAAATTAAAACCACAAATCAATTGCCTCTCACATGAGGACTTCAGAAATACCAATCAAACCAAGCAATGCACAATAATAAGAGAGATTCGAAGGAAAATAGTTATGGTGAAAACCTTTGAAGTGCAGCTTTTCAGAGCTTGATCCAATCCAATTCTCGAGTGCAGCTTGATCTTGAAGTAACAATGAAGCAAGGCTAAGGAATTAGAAGCTGAAAATCAACCAGGGAAGTTGAAATTCAAGCTTGAAAAGTGAAGAAAAAATTCAGAATTCCTTTGAGTGAGAGGTTAGGGAATCAGTTCAGCAGAGCTTCAGGCGCCTTTAGGTTGAGAAATGAGCAAGGCAAGGCATTCTATTTATAGCCACAGCTGATGCAAGGCATGATCAAACTCGTGTGTGCATGAACTTGGGTCCTCCATGCATGGGCCTGTGCAGGCGCATGTGAGGCCCAAAATCCATTGTAAATGAGTGCTGAACACTAATGAATGAAGTTTGGTGGTGCAGATGGCAATGCATTAGCTTGTGCATGGAAATTTAACATGTTATGCATAATTGATCATAAAGCTTCAACACTTCGAAAATGCCAATTGGAAAATCCAAACATAAGCATGTGGGTAATGGTTGGACAGGTATTGACATAAGGAACAAATGTTATGTTGAACAAAAATCCATTTGGAGTTTGGAAATTATTGAAAACTGGCCATGAAGTTCAAGGTACAAAACATGTATTTGAAAATTTTGCCAAAATGGACCAACTTCAAGCCTTTCTGTTTCGTTGATGCAAGCCTCAAATGAACAAAGGTTAAACATAAAAGTTGTATATCGTTTCAAGAAAATAAATCTGGACTTAAATTTTGCATCATTTGGATTTTTGATGAGAAAGTTATGGGCACTTAAAGTTGGACTTTTTCAAGATTCAATGGCTTTGGTCC
This sequence comes from Lathyrus oleraceus, assembly GCF_024323335.1. Classification (NCBI taxonomy): domain Eukaryota; kingdom Viridiplantae; phylum Streptophyta; class Magnoliopsida; order Fabales; family Fabaceae; genus Lathyrus; species Lathyrus oleraceus. Next base: position 486,392,454 of record NC_066581.1, on the reverse strand, counting down.
AAAGTGACCTATAATGTTTTGTATTATCACATGTGTTTATTTTAGGAATATGAAATTTTGTCCAACATAACATTTGAAGTAGACATCTTAAAATTTCTAATGCACTTAGTCTCACCTCAAAATAATATAAAATGAAGGAGTTAGGTCCTTGGGAAGTTGACCTAAAATTAGGGTTTCAGTCAAAATGACCTATAATGTTTTGAAATGAATGATGACCTTCCGAGTTTCAAATGAATTTTTGATGAACATTAAAGTTGTTCATATGGTTCTTAAGAAAATTGTGTCTCTTGAGGTCATCTCCATTTGACAAACACGTCAAAAGTTAGGTCTCAGTGGATTTCAAAATAGTTAGATGAATTGACTGATCAACTTCTCAAGTCCAAACTTCAAATATTGATGAATAAATGATTGAGGACACTCACATAGGCTCATATATGCATAAAATTATGAATTAAATAACTTCCCTTTATTGTATTTTATCATAGGTTGAGGTTGCTTCATGAGCAAGACATAGTCAATGCACAATTGAATTAGGGTTTCCTTGGGAAACAACCCTCAAGCCCTATGGTTTATCTTGATCAAATTGACAAATTTAGATACTTGGGAGGCATATATGATGATTGAGAGCTTTGTGAACCATTATCATGCTTGCTTTCATCTTCATATGGCCACTTCAATGGGCATAGGGGCCTCCTAGGAGCCTTGGATCACATGACTGCTTAAGCTTCAAAACAAAAGCTGTGACATCCACTCTGCACTAGAAGCTAAAATTTGTGAAGAATGGAAAGCTTGTCATTGTTGGTGGAGAGAAAGCGTTGTTGATAAGTCACCTGTCATCTTTTTCGTATGTGGAAGCTTAGGAAGAGGTTGGAACTCCGTTCCAAACTCTATTTATTGTTGAAGTGAAGAAAACTGGGGCACCCATGTCCTCTTTTAAAGATACTCAGAAGATTATTGAAGATGGCAGTTCTGATCAGTGGGGCCGTATGGTGGAGGTCTCCGAGAACAAGAGTAGAGCTGGTTTAGGATTCCAACGAGGGTCGTCTAATGTCAAAGCTGAAGATGTGTAACCTAGTTTCCGTAACAGAGGGTTCATCCATGGTAATGAACAATACTCAGCTACCGTGATCGAGGGTGATGAAGATAAAGAATGCACCAATTTCGTGACACATGGAAAGGCTTGCAACAATTGGATCGTTGTTGATGTTCCTGTTATTGTCCATCGCTCTAAGTAATTTGTTTTTATCATTTTCGAAAAATCTTTCTCCTATGCCTAAGGGAGAAGTGAACATTGTTGGGCATATTTCAAATTAATCATAAATAAAATGAAATTCTATTCATCCACATCTATGATGTTTTTATTTTTACTCTTTTCTGAAAATGGTAATAAAAAAATACATAAATAAATAAATAATAATTGTCCATCTGCATAATATTTGATCACAATTCACTTCTCTAAAATCAAAATATCAAATCATTATGCAGGTTGGTTTCTAAACCCATTGAATATAATGATCCTACTCCTTCTCCAAACTTTGAATTCCCTGTGTTTGAGGCTGAGGAAGAGATTAATGAAGAAGTGTCTGATGAATTGTCTCGTCTACTTGAGTACGAGGAAAAAGTCATTCAGGCATTCGAAGAGCAAATTGAGTTAGTCAACTTGGGTTCCAAAGATGATGTGAAGTAAGTCAAGATTGGGTCTCAACTGTGTCCAGAGGTTAAGAACGGGTTGATTGATCTTCTTCGGGAGTATTCAAATGTGTTTTCTTTGTCCTATCAAGACATGCCTGGTTTAGATTCTGAGGTTGTGGAGCATAGATTGCCGTTGAAGCCAGAATGCCCGTCAGTCAAGCAGAAGTTGAGAAGGACTCACCCTGATATGGAAGTGAATATCAAAGAAGAAGTGCAAAATCAGATTGATGTCGGTTTCCTTGTTACTGCTGAGTATCCGCAGTGGGTGGCCAACATTGTGCCTGTTCCAAAGAAAGATGGAAAAGTCCGTATGTGTGTTGACTATAGAGATTTGAACAAAGCTAGTCCGAAAGATGATTTTCCTCTTCCACACATTGATATGTTGGTAGATAATACAACTAAATTCAAAGTTTTTTCTCTTATGGACGGATTTTCCGGTTATAATCAGATCAAGATGGCACCAGAGGATATAGAGAACACCACATTCATTACACCCTGGGGAACATTCTGTCATAGAGTGATGCCTTTCGGTTTGAAGAAAGCTGGTGCAACCTACCAGAGAGCTATGCCTAATCCTTTTCATGATATGATGCATAAAGAGATTGAAGTCTATGTCGATGATATGATTTCTAAATCCAGTGATGAAGAAGAACATGTTGAGCATTTGTTGAAGTTATTCCATCGTTTGAGGAAGTATAAACTTTGCTTGAATCCTAATAAGTGTACATTTGGTGTTCGTTCTGGTAAGTTGTTGGGCTTTATTGTCATCAAGAAGGGTATTGAAGTTGATCATGCCAAGGTCAAAGAAATACAAGAGATGCATGCGCCCAAAAATGAGAAGCCAGTCAGAGGTTTTCTCGACCGCTTGAATTACATTTCAAGATTTATATCGCATATGACTGCCACATGTGCACCTACATTCAAGCTTCTTCAAAAAGATCACTCTTGTGATTGGACTGAAGATTGCCAGAAAGCTTTTGTTCTACTTACTACCTCAGTAAGAAATTCACCGACTGTGAGACTCGGTATTTTATGCTTGAGAAGACTTGTTGCGCATTGGCTTGGGCTCCTAAGCGTCTGTGTCAGTATATGTTGAATCATACCACTTGGTAGATATCCAAAATGGATCCAATCAAGTATATTTTTGAGAAGCCTGCTTTAACTTGGAGGATTTCCCGTTGATAGATGTTGTTATCTGAGTATGATATTGAATACCGATCTCAAAAATCTATCAAAGGTAGTGTCTTGGCTGACCATTTGGCTCATTAACCGATTGAAGACTATCAGTCAGTGAAATACGATTTTCCTGATGAAGAGATCTTGTACCTAAAGATGAAAGATTGTGATGAACCATCGCTTGAAGAAGGGCCAGAACCTTGTTCATATTGGGGCATGGTATTTGATGGAGCTGTTAATCAGTATGGTAATGGAATTGGGGCAGTGATTATTACTCCTCAAGGCATGCATTTCCTGTTTACAGCTAGATTGACTTTCAAGTGTACAAATAGTATGGTTGAGTATGAAGCTTGCATTATGGGGATTGAAGAGGCCATTGATCTCAGAATCAAGTATCTTGATGTCTATGGAGATTCAGCTTTGGTTGTAAACCAGATCAAAGGTGAATGGGAGACGAACCAACCCGGTTTGATACCATATAGAGATTATGCGAGGAGGATTTCAACTTTCTTTACAAAGGTTGAGTTTCATCATATCCCTCGAGATGAAAACCGGATGGCATATGCTCTTGCAACGTTGGCTTCAATGATTGTGATAAAATTCTGGAATGAAGTTCCTAATTTGACTATGACGCGTCTTGATAGGCCATCCCATGTATTTTCCGTTGAAGAGATCAAAGATGAAAAGCCATGGTATTTTTATATTAAATATTTTCTCCAAAGATTAGGTGGCAACTTCTACCTGAATGGTGATGTACTTTACAAGAGGAACTTCGATATGGTTTTGCTCAGATGGATGGTGTAACACCTCAAAATTTGCCCTCCTCTCTTGGGACCAAGCATTAACATATTTGCATTGCATTTTAGGTCATTAGGCATTTCATATTGCATATCATGTGGTTACATTGTGCCAGCCATCTTCCCAAGTCTTGATCAGAAGATGAGGAAGTCAGAGGGTGCAAGCCTAGGGTTTACTGACTGATCATGGCCATCTGAGGATTGGGCCGTGAATTAGGGTTTCAGGATTCTCAAGGATATTGGTATTCATCTTGTTTGAATTGATACATTATCATCATCATGGTTGGATGTCATCAGGAGATTGAAGAAGATTCCTTGAGATTAGGGTTTTGACCACTGGTCAACCCTAACCAGTTGCATTGGGCCAATCAGGGCTGGATCAGGAGATGAGGTTTCTGATGGTTATGGGGATCATTTTGTGACTATATGGTGCTTATGGAGGCAAGGGTATCACCCTTGAGCCATTTCAGTTGAAGATTGGGGTTCAATTTGATCTATGCATTGCCAAATTCATCTATCAGATGAAAAGTCAACTGTGGTCAACTGTACATGATCTGATGGATGTGGAGGTGGAAATGAGTTGGATACACTTCATTCATGTTGGAACAAGTGTTATATGACATCTCAAAGCTTAAAAATGAAGAAAATCAAGTCAGGACAAAAACTGCCAAAAATAGAAAGTGACTTGTAACTGAAGTTTCCAAAAATGGAAAGTTTAAAACCTCAAAAACAGATGTCCAAGGAAGCTTCAAATGAAAAATTGTTCAACATGACAGATGTAGATCTTGTTCTCACCTTTCCAAAAAGTCCAAGAACTTGAAAATCCAATGTGTGGTTTGCAAGATATGGCTCAGTGAATTTCAGAAATGACCCGTAATCAGGAGGCCATAACTACCACATACTTTGTCCAAATTGCAAGTTCTTTATATGCACAAACTCCATTTGACATGTACTTTGAGGGTGCATCATTGGATTTGTTCAAAAATGGCCAAGGCAAAAAGTCACTTTTCAACTGGACAGCTGAATTGGACCAGGGGCAAAATTGTCCAAATGTCAAAATAATTGGAATTTTTGAATGGGACTTTTTCCAACACCTCAGGAATGGCATTTTAAGTGTGTTTGAATATTCATTTCATGGTTAATGCACATGGTTTGGATTTTGTCTTGAAAAATGAAAGTGCTAAAAATGGATCAATTACCACACACATGTGATTTTGGGAAATACTCCACCAATGGACATGAAACAAGTTTCTACACATTACATATGTCATTTGGGGATTGCTTGAGCTGTCAAAACAGCTGGCATTAGCTGTCATTGTGTATTGACCATTTTACCCCTCCTTTGAAAATGACACTTTCACTTAACATTACCATTTAACTAATTAACTTGATTAGTGAATGATTAAGCTCACATATATAATCAAAATCACATGTTAATCATAACAGAATTCACAATTACCAAATTCAGATCTAGAAACCTCTCATTCTCTCAAATTTTCATCAAGAACTCAACACCTTCAACTTCACCAAACTTCATCATCCTTGAACCAAAACTCGAATTTCTTTTTGCTGTGATCTTGTATCATCATGTGCTAGGACTGTTTTTGCTTTTCATCATCAATCAAGCTTTGCATCGTGACTGTTCCAAGAAGCATCTTCCATGGCAAATCCGAATTGTGGACAATAGGAGCAACATCAATCGAACCTGAGCACATCATTTCGTTCCTTGGAGCTTCTAGTTGGACTGTTTGGAGCTAACACACGCGAACTTGTCCGATTTCATCACTGCCATGGCCAGGTGAGTAAAATTCGATCGTCACCATTCTTTGAATGCTTATGTGTGTTTTAAAGTGTATGTCATGTAGATCATTGTGATGTTTGTAGTTTTGCAAATAGATGACTGTAGGATGAGAAATCTCGATTTGAAATTATGAACATAAACCCTAACTTCTTCGATTTGCAAGATCTAGGAACGATTAGACAAAATCATGTTGATATTCGTACTCTACGTGTCGTGACCTTTCCAACGGTTATTTGTTTGCGCATTTTGGTTGAGAAATGAGAAAAATCCGTTTTGAGAGGGTGAAGAACAAGCGCGAGGAAGAAGATGAGAAATTCTGGACAGTACAGGCTTTGATCCGTTTTTTCCATTTGAAATTTTGAATTGGCTGTTTACCGCCCGCGGCATGCAATATTTACCAAACTGCCATTATCAAATTCCATTTAATCTAATTAATTGTTAAAAATTACCATGACCTTAAAAAATGCATAAAAAATTGTAGAAAAATCAAAAAAATGTGGAGATTTTTTCCTTGACTTTGTTGACTTGTGTAGGATTTTTTTGACCTATGGGTCAAAGTTGTGCTTGGCAAATATTTTATTTGGCATAGGCTTTTCTAATGTATGTCACATTTTGATACATTTTGGCAATTTGATCATGAAATACTCATATCATAAAATAAATGGCTGAAAATTTTTGTGGTGGTTCTTGACTCATTGAGGATTATTTATATGTAAATTTCATGAATTTTTGATACCTGGTCAGTGAGCAGCAAATTCTGGAACTTAGGTGTGACAATTTGTGTCACACCTCATTATGTCAACTTGCTGGATTTTTTTGAGTGACCTATACTTGTTGGAATTGATTGAAATTTTGCATGATGATTGGTTGGCATGTTGAGATGTTGTATGAATTTTTTTGGAATTTTACATTGCATTTTCAATTTGATCATGATTTTTCATTTCTGGTGGTCATTTGTGCAAGCTTGTATGACATAGGTTAGTAGAATCAATGGGAAATGCTCATGTGGTACTGGATAATCATGAAATTTGATATGCATGAACTAGACACATGTTAGGGCCTCCCTGTTTTGGTCTCATCCATTTCTTTTTTGTTTTCAATGAGATATGAATTTTTGAAGTGGATGTATGCATTGATGTTGTGAATTGAAGCATGAAATTGTGACTGTTTTTGTTGATTTTCATTGACATGGTTCTATTTGCCCAATTAAGCTCAAATTTGGTATGGTAGACCTTGATTAGGTTCTGTTTAGGTGTAATTAATTTGAGAATTTTTGGATGTGTTTTGGTATGGATTTGAATGCAATACTTCTGTTTGTATGTTTGATGCTTCATTTGAACCAATATGGATTGTTTTGTGCATGAATTGAACATGATGGATGATATAAACATGAGACCAATGATGTTTGCTTGTGTTTGATGATAATTTGATGTTGGATGGTGGATACCTTGCTGTTTTAACTTTTTTCTTGCTTTTGGACCCTAGGCTTGGCCTAGTGGTCTAGTTGCTAATGTTTGTTTGATTTTTCAGGATCAAAAAAGCAATGTACATGGAGAATGATACAAGTTGATTTTAATTAATGTTGTGGATGTTTGTACACTAACATAGCATTGTTTTGTAGGTGTTGGAGCTTGGGCTTGAGCCTTGAGCTTGCTTTGTGTTGTATTGTTTAAACTGTTTGATTGTTTGCTGTATAGTTTGTCTGATTGAGTACTGACTGAGTTTGATTGTTTCCAGGTACTTTAGTTGCTCAGTTCCTTGTGAACTTTTGCTTTGCTTTGCTTAAGCAACTTGCATAGAGGTATAACTTCCTAACTTCATGTAGTCTGGAGACCCGGCTGTTACCGGGCCGGGCAAATAAATGTCTGAAGTCCTCCTTAAGAGGCAATGATTGTGGTTGTTTATTTTTAAGCCCAAGCAGGTGAAAGTCCTTTAAATAATGCAATTGGTGGAAGGTAGGGGTATGCAGTCTACCCCCCACTATTCAGTTGAGTCTTCTCCTTGCTCCCATTACATGGTTGAAGCATTGAGATCCTAACCCAAGATCCCGTGCAGTGCACATTGAGTCAGAGTCTCTGAGTATAGAAGGGTTCCCCTATTCTGGACCCATGCTCATTTGTCAGCTCTCCCTGGTTAGGGATAAGAGCTGTGAGGTCTGATCCTCACTTCATCCTTTCATCTGCTTCACCTTAGCCTCGTAATGGCAAGGTTAAGAGCAAACCCAGCCCGTACAGACGACTTGCTTCGGCAGTCAAACCTGATTGATTGAGCCCCTTGTTTGGCTATAGTGCGTGTTATGTGGATATCTGATTGACATGCTTGTTTGAGATACCTGTTCTCATTTGATGATATATGATTGTATGCTTGTGTGCTAGCTTCTTTCCTGGTTAGGTTAGTTTGCTTATGCAAGTAGGATAGAAAACCGAACTTAGGGTTAACGATGCATGACAACATTAGGCTTGAGTCTCAGCTCCCTAGTTGTGTATCTTTCCCCGGTTTCTGGTTAGCAATTTAGTCCCTTTCAGGGGAACTACATCGCCCTGATCCTCGTTCCAGACGAGGTATGTAGGCAGGTGGTCGTGCGAGACCACTCCGGGCAACCTTTTTCTTTTTTGCGTGCGTTTACTTATTATCTGACTGCGTGTTTTGGTTCGGATGCCGACGTAAGTCCAGGATTGGCTGTCGGGCTCCACGTTTGCCCTTTCGAGTGTGTTTTGGTTCGGATGCCGACGTAAGTCCAGGATTGGCTGTCGGGCTCCACGTTTGCCCTTTCGAGTGTGTTTTGGTTCGGATGCCGACGTAAGTCCAGGATTGGTTGTCGGGCTCCATGTTTGCCACCCTTGCTTGTTTGTATGTTTGTGTTGTTTGGCGTGCGTAAGCCGAACTACAGTGGCTCTGATTCTTGTTCCAGACAAGATATGTAGGCCTAAGGTGCGATACCTTATCGAGCTCGTTCCTCCTAACCCAACCTGCGTTCCCTGTGTGTGTGTGTGATGTTTAGCAACCTTTTCTTTATTCTAGGACGTGGATCCCTAGGAGTACCTAGGACGTGAGGGGTGCTAATACCTTCCCCTCGCGTAACCGACTCCCGAACCTTTTCTCTCTGGTCGCGAGACCATGTCTTTCCAGGTTTCTCTGAGCGTTTCCTTTCCCTGTCTTGGGATAAATAACGTTTAGTGGCGGCTCTGTGTGTTTTTATTTTTTAGCTCGCCGGTTGATTTTTCGTAGGATGCGACAGCTGGCGACTCTGCTGGGGACAATACGTGTAGACCTATGCTGGTCCATGGTCCCTAAGCGAGTCCTTCCTAGCGTTCTAGGATTAGTTTAGGTTGCTTGTTGTGTGATTTATTGCATTTATTATTCTAACCAATGTGTATATATTTGCATTAATGTCTGCATGCATCATACTATCATGTTGTTGCCGTCCTCTGCAGGTGGTTCTGTTGTTTGGGGTGGGTGTTCTGAGTGGGGCTAAAACCCAGGCCCGAGTATACACCTAGGACTAGTGTGGTCTCACGTTGCCTCTTTCATGTTAGATCAACATGTGCCTGGCGGCGTGATGTGCCACAAGCCGGACGAGGCTCAGTTGATAGTGCTCATCTTTGTGGAGTATCCACTTTGTTTGAGTCACTCCATCTGAGTTGTTGACTCTGGTGACCGATCATTTCCCGGATCTTTGGTTTAGACGATTTTAAGAGAGCTACAATGGCACACCCGAAAGGGCAAACCCATTGAGTATCTCCGCCCGATTGTCGAGACTATTATCCGCCTTAGGGTGACCTGATTAGAATTTACCTGTGAGGGGAGGGTGATTCTTACAGATGCATGTTCAGATGGTGACTCAGATGGTGACTTTTTGTTTGCGGATCAGAGTTCTATTTATAAGTCGGACTTATGGTCATTTATTGCCGTGACGCCAGAGTGCTGTCTGTGATTTATCAGTGGGGATCCGTTTATTTCAGGATTCCCCGGGCCGAGATATTTATCAGTGGGGATCCGTTTATTTCAGGATTCCCCGGGCCGATTCAGATGATTATTGGGTATCTGCTCAGAGATTGTCCGATGATGATGATGATGTATCTTCCGTTTATTTCGGAACCCTTGAGTTGGATTTGTGGTTACAGATTCCTCAGATGGTTGTGATTAGTTCAGAGATCCGGGCTGTGATTCAGCGCAACAGAGGATCAGATGACTTGGAGGATGGCCCAGTGCATTGCATACATCTGCATCATTCTCATTTTGCATTCATCTGCATCGAACCTACGTCTAGCCATATGGGGAGCATTATGGATTGAGAATCTGGTTGAGAGACATCTTGAATTTCAGAATATGGATGTCAAAATGTTATCTGTCTCGATGAAACCAGAATCGAAGGACAGAATTTTCCTCATATGGACAGACGTTGCATTCATGCACATTAACCTGTTTGCTGTTTTGCAGGTATCGGTCTAACCAGTGCGCACAACTTTTCTGCCCAGATACTCTCCCAGACTCAGCAAATCCAAACTGATGGATCCGTACAACGCCGACATTCTCGAGCTGAAAGAGAAGATGGGAGAGCTGATTCATGTCATGCAAGAGTTCGCCTTGGGGCAGAGAGTAATGGCCGAAAAGGTGGGGAGGATTGAAGACTGGCTGAAGATGGGGAACATGCAAGGAAACGCTTCGTCATCTGGACCGAAGAAATTCTTTGGTAATGACCAGCACAAGGATGAGGGTGAATCGCGTGCTGTGTATGCCCAGGGAGGACGCGGTAGGGGTCGTTACTACCAGCACACTGCTGCAGTAACCATCCCTGCTGATAAACAGTCAGTCCGACAGCAACCTCAGACAACTCCACAGAAGATACAGGGAGCTGGGAGTCAAGTGAAAGGAAAGGGGGTTGATCGTCATTTTGACAAGCCACCCATGACGTATGCTCTTCTGTTTAAAAAGTTGATGGATCTGGGGATGGTTCAGCCAAGGATGTTAGCTCCATTGAGGTCAGATCAGAGGCCACCTAACTATAATGAGAACGCCAGATGTGAATTTCATTCTGGTACGCAGGGGCATGACATTGAGGGTTGCAGAGCCTTTAAGCATACTGTTCAAGACCTACTGGAGTCCAATGCCCTCCATTTTTCAATGTTGACAGATGTTAATGCTAATCCCATGCCGGCGCATGGTCAGGTGATGGGGAAGGCAGTTGCTGAAGATTCAGATCACACCCGGGCAGTGGGTAAAGAAGCTAACAGTGACTGGGGAATTGATCAATGGATAAAATCGTGCGTGCCAGGGAGCTGGAAGGCCTAGAAAGAATCAGCACTGTTACTCATCTGGAAGAGTATTATTTCTTGTTTTCAGTTTATTTGCATGAAAGCCATACGTGTTGCCCGACACGTAATGGTTCATTGTAAGGGCCACCTCATGTTTAAATTTGCAACATTTCTGCATCATTAATAAAAGGATGTTTTTCAGTCAAAAAACGGTGTTCCTTGTTTTTCATTTATTTTTGCAGTTTAAAACAAAATAAAAATGGCAATGTTTATTTTCATTTTTCATCTTTTTGTTTTGTCTCGTTCCGACGTCGAAAAATAATTCTCCGGATCTCATTGATAACGATTTGGTTACCCCTCATATGACTTCGACAATTCGATCTATCTTGCTGAAGAAGAAGACAAAGAAGATTGGGATCTGCTGGAATTAGCCAGGTTGTTGAAACAAAAGGAGAAGGTGATTCAGCCGCATGCGGAGCGAGTTGAGATTGTTATTCCAGATACCGCCGAGGTCAGGAAGGAAATGAACATCTGAGTTGTCTCAGAGGCAAGTCAAAAGCAGGATGGTAGGCTTGTTGAAAGAGCATAGGAATGTTTCTACTTGGTCGTGTCAGGATACGCCAGGGTCAAACACCGATGTCGTTGCTCACAAGCTACCATAGAGAGAAGATTGTCCTCTAGAGAAGCGGAACGCCGATGCTACTTATCAGAGAGTCATGGTGACTTTGTTTCATGATATGATTTATCATGAAACCGAATGCAATGCTATGACATGATAGCAAAGTCCCAAACAGGAGTGGGGCATCTGGTCAAGATAATTCAAGCTGAGGTTGAATTCAAGTAAATGCACGTTCAGAGTGCGATCCGGTAAGATGTTGGGGTTCAGTGTCAGAGAGGAATCGAGGTTCCCGCTAAAAAAAAATAATAATAATAAAAAAAAAAAAACAAAGTGCCTGAACCGAGAAAAAGAAAAGAGAGGTTCGTGGTTTCTTAGAAAGATTGAACTACCTGTCATGGTTCACATCTCATCTAACAGCCACGTGCGAACCTATATTCAAGATGTTGGAAAAAAAATAAAAAAATCAAACGGTCAGGTGAAATAATGATTGCCCAGGGGCATGGAAAGAATAAAAGAAAAGTGGCAGGAGCCTCCGATTCTGATGCCTCCTGTGAAAGGAACAATTGTCAATCTGTACTTGACGGCCTTCGAGGGGTCTACGAGGTGTATTGGGTCAGCATGACGCGTCTTGTCGAAAAGAGCATGCAATTTACCTTAGCAAAAAGTTTGTCGACTGTGAAACAATACATTCACTGTTCGAGAAAACTTGCTGTACTTTGGCATAGGCTGCTCGCCGACTGAGACAGTTTATGCTGGTTCATACCACTTTGTGGATTTCCGAGATGGATCCGATCAAGTATGGGTTTGAGAATCCAGCATCGACCGGACGGGTTGTGAAAAGGCGAAAGAATGTTGACTGATTTGTGACACTCTCAGAAAGCAATCGGGGAGTGTACTGTCTGATTACCTTGCCCAACAACCCTTGGAGGATTATCAACCGATGAAGTTTGAGTTCCCTGATGAGGACATCTCGAGGTGCTCTAATCGGAAGATTGAGAGTAACCGATCCCGGAGGAGGGGCCTGACCCAAATCCGAACGGATTCTGATGTCTGATGGGGAGGTTAAGGTGAAGGAGCTTTTGTTGCCCAGATAACATTCGAATGCAACGATGGTGTGATTGAGTAGGGAGCTTGTATCCTGGGTATCGAACGTCGATGCGCCCATCTACTGGGGCAACTCCTTTCTCATTGGTATATGGAATGGAGGCTGTATTACCTGTTGAAGTTCAGATTCCCTCTTTGAGAGTCCTGATGGACGTAAAGTTGCAAGAGGCTGAATGGGTAAAGACCCGGTACAAGGAGTTGAGCCTGATTGAGGAAAAGAGGCTAGCAGCCATCTGTCATGGACAGTTATACCAGCAAAGGATGAAGCGTGCTTTTGACAAGAAGGTGCGACCTCGGGTATATCACGTGGGTGATATGGTGCTGAAAAGGATCCTTCCTCCTCAAAACGATCGAAGGGGCAAATGGACGCCGAATTATGAAGGTCCATTCGTGGTCAAGAAGGTTTTCTCTGGCGGAGCCTTGTTGTTGACGACCATGGATGGCGGAGATTTTCCATCCCCTGTGAATGCGGACGCAGTTAAAAAATACTTCGTGTGAATAGACCCGCTGGACGAAAAGAATAAAATAGTCCAGGCAAAAATGGGCGTCCCGGCGAACCAAAAACAGAAAAGGGTTCGGGCAAAAATTAGGGATAAAATGAAAAATGTACACCCGGCAAGTCGAAAACCTGAAAAGGCGACTTGGGCAAAAAGGGGTATCCCGGTGGACTGAAAACCCGAAAGGGCGGTCCAGGCAAAAGAGGGATTGAAACGAACAACTGCGTCTAGCATGATCGTTTGCGCTTCGGTTAAAGCATCATGGATAATACCCGGTAGGGATCAGTCAGAATTGTCTTGTTCAGAAAGCAGAAAGCGCGGAGAGTCTGAGGACATATGGGGTGTAACCGAGTTGGAACTCGATGAGATCACGGGTTTCGCATTGCCATTAGGATAGATTTTTCCTTTTGTGCGCAATTACCTCTTTTCAGGAATTGCTTCCTTTTGTATTGCTCATTTGAGCCACGCTTTTCCAATCAATAAAATGCATATTCAGTCAAATAATTTTGTTTTTGTTTTCATTACCGCTTTGATTGCAAAAACATCCAGAAATTTTTGATAAAGAATCTTGCATTTTAAGACATACAGGTTCCTTCCAATGCATGTTTATAAGATTGAAAGCTTGAAATCTTATTTGGAAGGTTGAGTGACCCAAGTGTTGAAATCTTGACGCGCCTGGGGCACGGTTTTATCTGACGGTCTGTTTTGCAGGTACTGTTAGATATTCTTCACTCACTTGCAGGTTGTGATGAGGAAGCCTTGTAACAAATCCCCAGAGAGTTTGCTCAGGAATGGATGAATGAAAGAATGACGAAGACGTTGCGACGAACGACGGTCCTTGATGATAATCAAGAAGACTCTTCAAAGTCGGAAGACTTGAAAGTATGCAATTCCCCGCAGAGTTCGATCAGGGACGAAGGAGGAACGGTGGAGAGACGACGAGCGACGTCCGACGACCCTTGAAATTAATCAAGAAGACTCTTCAAAGTCGAAAGATTGAAATTTCTATATAACTCACAGGAGTACGTCTCTCGTCGAGCGCGGAGCGACTTGGAATATAAGATGATGGAGCAGAAAAGGTCCAGACGAGTCTGGGAATTCTCAAAAGTGGAAAGCTGATACGAGATTGGGAGGTGGATACCGTGGTTCGACGAGTCGACGGGTGTTCTGTGCCAACTTTTCTCATTTCCCAGCTAGGTCCCCGAGCAGAATCAGAGGGCCAACTCCCCTGCAGATCCAAGGTCTGTGATTTCTCCAGCCGAGTCAGGATGGTTATCCGGCAGGTTTACAATGGTGTTCCTCAGCAGCCAGGTCTGAAGGTTGTGTTCCCCGAGTGGAGCGGGTTTTTTCAATGACATATCTCTCCAACAGTGTTCATTCTACCAGTGGATTGAACGAGTTTCCGTAGCAGACGAATATCTGCATCCCCAGCCGAGGGTATCCTACATGTGGATTGATTGGGTCCTCCCCAGCGGAGTAGTTGTCGTTCCCCTAGCAGGGTCTGGATGGTATTCCCCCAGCAGGTTGAAGATTGCTCATTTCCCCAGCGGGAGTATCTGTGAGGGTTCCCAAAGCAGAGTTGGGATCTATATCCCCAGCAAGTCAAAGACTGTGGTATTCCCACAGAGTGCAGTGAAGGATCTGTATCCCCAGCATGTCCTCGAGAGGGTGGGGTGCAAAGGAGGTATTCCCCAGCATGTCCTCGAGAGGGTTGGGTGCAAAGGATCTGTATCCCCAGCAAGGGTTGTCTATTTCCTAGCAGCAGTGCTATCCCCGGCAGGGTGGAAATCGGAGCAGTGGCGAGTTCCTCAGCAGAGAGTCTCGTTTTCCCCAGAAAATTCCCTTGAGGGGGATATTTTTATGCATTCATCATGTAGAATAAGCATTGCATATTGCATAGAAAAATAAATAATCGTGTAGCATTTCCATAATTATGGAGCATTACGCAGAAGAAATCAAGCATGCATCATTGCAAACGTCAGCTAGTCTCAAGCCGTGGTTACTGTTTGAGAGGTATTTTGCCAGAAAATGAAAGTGTTACTCCGAGTAGTATAGCCTCATGATTGGATCACAGGTATTGTCCCAGTGGTACGACACTGGAGAAGACTCTTTCCGTCGGACGGAGATGGAAAAGGGATGTATTCAACGCAACCCAAACTGTGGTTACCGCTTGAAGATTTGGGGTTCACCCAAAGGTGAAGATGTTACTCTGAGGAGATTAGCATCACAACGTCAGATCAGCAATGTTCCCCAGTAGTGCGATATTGGAGGAAATGTTCCCGTCAGACAGAGATGGGGATACAGTCAGAAGACGTTATGCGATCAGCGCGATTCAAGCCGTGATTACCGCTTGAGGTTTGGTTTTGTCTGACAGCGAAGACGATGCTCCGAGGAGTTCAGCATTGTGAGTTTGGAACCACCGTTTCTTCCCAGACATCAGTAGGTGTTTGGTCGATCATTGTTTGATGTCTGTCCGCATCATTGTTTGATGTCTGTCTGCATCATTGTTTGATGTCTGTCCGCATCATTGTTTGATGTCTGTCCGCATCATTGTTTGATGTCTGTCCGCATCATTGTTTGATGTCTGTCCGCATCATTGTTTGATGTCTGTCCGCATCATTGTTTGATGTCTGTCCGCATCATTGTTTGATGTCTGTCCGCATCATTGTTTGATGTCTGTCCGCATCATTGTTTGATGTCTGTCCGCATCATTGTTTGATGTCTGTCCGCATCATTGTTTGATGTCTGTCCGCATCATTGTTTGATGTCATGTCAACATCATTGTTCGGTGCCTGTAAACATCGAGTTTCCTCCCGGTCATTGGTTAATGTCTGGTCGAGCTTTTTTTTTGGTGTCAGTAAACATCATCGTCCGATGTTCAGTAAACGTCGAGTTTCTCCCCAGTCATCAGTCAGTGTCTGGTTGAAGGTGTACCCTCTGACGTGTTGCCCTTAGAGTGGTGATTAGTGAAGTTTCCGACTATCAGGTTGAAGCACTTATGGTATTCAGGTCAGTTTTTCGGAGTTCAGACCGAAGTGGTTTTCGGACCAGGTAGAAGAAGAGAAAATTTTCGGGGTTCAAGAAAAGCAAAAAAAGAATGAGAATCCCGAGTGGATGTGGTGTTCAGACCATGGTTATCCCTGCGTTACCATTTATTTTGGCATCCAGGTCGTCGGTTTCAAGATTGTTTCTTCGCCGATGCTGACAGGCGTTGTTAATTATTATCCCATCAGAGTGCAAATTGTTCGTCTGTTCTTGGTATTCAATCACTCTTCATCCTGATCATCCGAAAGCCGAGGCTATTTCGTATCGACAGGTTCACAGTGGATTGAATAGGGGCAGCTGTAACACCTCAAAATTTGCCCTCCTCTCTTGGGACCAAGCATTAACATATTTGCATTGCATTTTAGGTCATTAGGCATTTCATATTGCATATCATGTGGTTACATTGTGCCAGCCATCTTCCCAAGTCTTGATCAGAAGATGAGGAAGTCAGAGGGTGCAAGCCTAGGGTTTACTGACTGATCATGGCCATCTGAGGATTGGGCCGTGAATTAGGGTTTCAGGATTCTCAAGGATATTGGTATTCATCTTGTTTGAATTGATACATTATCATCATCATGGTTGGATGTCATCAGGAGATTGAAGAAGATTCCTTGAGATTAGGGTTTTGACCACTGGTCAACCCTAACCAGTTGCATTGGGCCAATCAGGGCTGGATCAGGAGATGAGGTTTCTGATGGTTATGGGGATCATTTTGTGACTATATGGTGCTTATGGAGGCAAGGGTATCACCCTTGAGCCATTTCAGTTGAAGATTGGGGTTCAATTTGATCTATGCATTGCCAAATTCATCTGTCAGATGAAAAGTCAACTGTGGTCAACTGTACATGATCTGATGGATGTGGAGGTGGAAATGAGTTGGATACACTTCATTCATGTTGGAACAAGTGTTATATGACATCTCAAAGCTTAAAAATGAAGAAAATCAAGTCAGGACAAAAACTGCCAAAAATAGAAAGTGACTTGTAACTGAAGTTTCCAAAAATGGAAAGTTTAAAACCTCAAAAACAGATGTCCAAGGAAGCTTCAAATGAAAAATTGTTCAACATGACAGATGTAGATCTTGTTCTCACCTTTCCAAAAAGTCCAAGAACTTGAAAATCCAATGTGTGGTTTGCAAGATATGGCTCAGTGAATTTCAGAAATGACCCGTAATCAGGAGGCCATAACTACCACATACTTTGTCCAAATTGCAAGTTCTTTATATGCACAAACTCCATTTGACATGTACTTTGAGGGTGCATCATTGGATTTGTTCAAAAATGGCCAAGGCAAAAAGTCACTTTTCAACTGGACAGCTGAATTGGACCAGGGGCAAAATTGTCCAAATGTCAAAATAATTGGAATTTTTGAATGGGACTTTTTCCAACACCTCAGGAATGGCATTTTAAGTGTGTTTGAATATTCATTTCATGGTTAATGCACATGGTTTGGATTTTGTCTTGAAAAATGAAAGTGCTAAAAATGGATCAATTACCACACACATGTGATTTTGGGAAATACTCCACCAATGGACATGAAACAAGTTTCTACACATTACATATGTCATTTGGGGATTGCTTGAGCTGTCAAAACAGCTGGCATTAGCTGTCATTGTGTATTGACCATTTTACCCCTCCTTTGAAAATGACACTTTCACTTAACATTACCATTTAACTAATTAACTTGATTAGTGAATGATTAAGCTCACATATATAATCAAAATCACATGTTAATCATAACAGAATTCACAATTACCAAATTCAGATCTAGAAACCTCTCATTCTCTCAAATTTTCATCAAGAACTCAACACCTTCAACTTCACCAAACTTCATCATCCTTGAACCAAAACTCGAATTTCTTTTTGCTGTGATCTTGTATCATCATGTGCTAGGACTGTTTTTGCTTTTCATCATCAATCAAGCTTTGCATCGTGACTGTTCCAAGAAGCATCTTCCATGGCAAATCCGAATTGTGGACAATAGGAGCAACATCAATCGAACCTGAGCACATCATTTCGTTCCTTGGAGCTTCTAGTTGGACTGTTTGGAGCTAACACACGCGAACTTGTCCGATTTCATCACTGCCATGGCCAGGTGAGTAAAATTCGATCGTCACCATTCTTTGAATGCTTATGTGTGTTTTAAAGTGTATGTCATGTAGATCATTGTGATGTTTGTAGTTTTGCAAATAGATGACTGTAGGATGAGAAATCTCGATTTGAAATTATGAACATAAACCCTAACTTCTTCGATTTGCAAGATCTAGGAACGATTAGACAAAATCATGTTGATATTCGTACTCTACGTGTCGTGACCTTTCCAACGGTTATTTGTTTGCGCATTTTGGTTGAGAAATGAGAAAAATCCGTTTTGAGAGGGTGAAGAACAAGCGCGAGGAAGAAGATGAGAAATTCTGGACAGTACAGGCTTTGATCCGTTTTTTCCATTTGAAATTTTGAATTGGCTGTTTACCGCCCGCGGCATGCAATATTTACCAAACTGCCATTATCAAATTCCATTTAATCTAATTAATTGTTAAAAATTACCATGACCTTAAAAAATGCATAAAAAATTGTAGAAAAATCAAAAAATGTGGAGATTTTTTCCTTGACTTTGTTGACTTGTGTAGGATTTTTTTGACCTATGGGTCAAAGTTGTGCTTGGCAAATATTTTATTTGGCATAGGCTTTTCTAATGTATGTCACATTTTGATACATTTTGGCAATTTGATCATGAAATACTCATATCATAAAATAAATGGCTGAAAATTTTTGTGGTGGTTCTTGACTCATTGAGGATTATTTATATGTAAATTTCATGAATTTTTGATACCTGGTCAGTGAGCAGCAAATTCTGGAACTTAGGTGTGACAATTTGTGTCACACCTCATTATGTCAACTTGCTGGATTTTTTTGAGTGACCTATACTTGTTGGAATTGATTGAAATTTTGCATGATGATTGGTTGGCATGTTGAGATGTTGTATGAATTTTTTTGGAATTTTACATTGCATTTTCAATTTGATCATGATTTTTCATTTCTGGTGGTCATTTGTGCAAGCTTGTATGACATAGGTTAGTAGAATCAATGGGAAATGCTCATGTGGTACTGGATAATCATGAAATTTGATATGCATGAACTAGACACATGTTAGGGCCTCCCTGTTTTGGTCTCATCCATTTCTTTTTTGTTTTCAATGAGATATGAATTTTTGAAGTGGATGTATGCATTGATGTTGTGAATTGAAGCATGAAATTGTGACTGTTTTTGTTGATTTTCATTGACATGGTTCTATTTGCCCAATTAAGCTCAAATTTGGTATGGTAGACCTTGATTAGGTTCTGTTTAGGTGTAATTAATTTGAGAATTTTTGGATGTGTTTTGGTATGGATTTCAATGCAATACTTCTGTTTGTATGTTTGATGCTTCATTTGAACCAATATGGATTGTTTTGTGCATGAATTGAACATGATGGATGATATAAACATGAGACCAATGATGTTTGCTTGTGTTTGATGATAATTTGATGTTGGATGGTGGATACCTTGCTGTTTTAACTTTTTTCTTGCTTTTGGACCCTAGGCTTGGCCTAGTGGTCTAGTTGCTAATGTTTGTTTGATTTTTCAGGATCAAAAAAGCAATGTACATGGAGAATGATACAAGTTGATTTTAATTAATGTTGTGGATGTTTGTACACTAACATAGCATTGTTTTGTAGGTGTTGGAGCTTGGGCTTGAGCCTTGAGCTTGCTTTGTGTTGTATTGTTTAAATTGTTTGATTGTTTGCTGTATAGTTTGTCTGATTGAGTACTGACTGAGTTTGATTGTTTCCAGGTACTTTAGTTGCTCAGTTCCTTGTGAACTTTTGCTTTGCTTTGCTTAAGCAACTTGCATAGAGGTATAACTTCCTAACTTCATGTAGTCTGGAGACCCGGCTGTTACCGGGCCTGGCAAATAAATGTCTGAAGTCCTCCTTAAGAGGCAATGATTGTGGTTGTTTATTTTTAAGCCCAAGCAGGTGAAAGTCCTTTAAATAAGGCAATTGGTGGAAGGTAGGGGTATGCAGTCTACCCCCCACTATTCAGTTGAGTCTTCTCCTTGCTCCCATTACATGGTTGAAGCATTGAGATCCTAACCCAAGATCCCGTGCAGTGCACATTGAGTCAGAGTCTCTGAGTATAGAAGGGTTCCCCTATTCTGGACCCATGCTCATTTGTCAGCTCTCCCTGGTTAGGGATAAGAGCTGTGAGGTCTGATCCTCACTTCATCCTTTCATCTGCTTCACCTTAGCCTCGTAATGGCAAGGTTAAGAGCAAACCCAGCCCGTACAGACGACTTGCTTCGGCAGTCAAACCTGATTGATTGAGCCCCTTGTTTGGCTATAGTGCGTGTTATGTGGATATCTGATTGACATGCTTGTTTGAGATACCTGTTCTCATTTGATGATATATGATTGTATGCTTGTGTACTAGCTTCTTTCCTGGTTAGGTTAGTTTGCTTATGCAAGTAGGATAGAAAACCGAACTTAGGGTTAACGATGCATGACAACATTAGGCTTGAGTCTCAGCTCCCTAGTTGTGTATCTTTCCCCGGTTTCTGGTTAGCAATTTAGTCCCTTTCAGGGGAACTACATCGCCCTGATCCTCGTTCCAGACGAGGTATGTAGGCAGGTGGTCGTGCGAGACCACTCCGGGCAACCTTTTTCTTTTTTGCGTGCGTTTACTTATTATCTGACTGCGTGTTTTGGTTCGGATGCCGACGTAAGTCCAGGATTGGCTGTCGGGCTCCACGTTTGCCCTTTCGAGTGTGTTTTGGTTCGGATGCCGACGTAAGTCCAGGATTGGCTGTCGGGCTCCACGTTTGCCCTTTCGAGTGTGTTTTGGTTCGGATGCCGACGTAAGTCCAGGATTGGTTGTCGGGCTCCATGTTTGCCACCCTTGCTTGTTTGTATGTTTGTGTTGTTTGGCGTGCGTAAGCCGAACTACAGTGGCTCTGATTCTTGTTCCAGACAAGATATGTAGGCCTAAGGTGCGATACCTTATCGAGCTCGTTCCTCCTAACCCAACCTGCGTTCCCTGTGTGTGTGTGTGATGTTTAGCAACCTTTTCTTTATTCTAGGACGTGGATCCCTAGGAGTACCTAGGACGTGAGGGGTGCTAATACCTTCCCCTCGCGTAACCGACTCCCGAACCTTTTCTCTCTGGTCGCGAGACCATGTCTTTCCAGGTTTCTCTGAGCGTTTCCTTTCCCTGTCTTGGGATAAATAACGTTTAGTGGCGGCTCTGTGTGTTTTTATTTTTTAGCTCGCCGGTTGATTTTTCGCAGGATGCGACAAATGGATAGACATGAAGCAGACCTATTGATGACTGAAGTCCATGAAGGTTCCTTTGGTACTCATTCCAATGGGCATGCTATGGCTAAGAAGGTGTTGAGGGCATGTTACTATTGGCTGACAATGGAATCTGACTGCTGCAAGTTTGTGAAGAAATGCCACAAGTGTCAAATTTATGCATATAAGATTCATGTTCCGCCGACACTGTTGAATCTCATTTCCTCTCCATGGCCTTTCTCCATGTGGGGAATTGATATGATTGGCATGATTGAGCCCAAAGCTTCGAACGGACATTGTTTCATTCTGGTGGTTATTGACTACTTTACAAAGTGGGTTGAAGCGGCATCGTATACGAATGTAACCAAGCAAGTTATTGTGAGGTTTATCAAGAATCAGATTATATGTCGGTATGGTGTGCCAAGTAAGATCATTAATGATAATGGGTCGAATTTGAACAATAATATGGTGGAAGCTCTCTACAAAGACTTCAAGATTGCACATCATAATTCTTCTCCCTATAGACCCAAGATGAATGGGGTTGCTGAAGCTGCAAACAAGAATATCAAGAAGATCATTCAGAAAATGGTTGTAACATACAAGGATTGGCATGAGATGCTCCCATTTTCTTTGCATGGGTATCGTACTTCCATCTGCACTTCAACAGGGGCAACCCATTTATCACTTGTTTATGGCATGGAAGTTTTGCTCCCAGTAGAGGTTGAGATCCCATCATTGTGTGTCTTGATGGAAGCCAAGTTGACTGAAGCTGAATGGTGTCAGACCAGGTATGATCAACTGAATTTGATTGAAGAAAAGAGATTGACTACCATTTGTCATGGTCAGTTATACCAGCAGAGAATGAAGAAATCATTTGATAAGAAGGTCAGGCCTCGTGTGTTCAGAGAAGGTGACCTTGTGCTCAAGAAGATTCTATCTTTCAAACCAGATTCTAGGGGAAAATGGACTCCAAATTACGAAGGCATTGTAATACCCCAAAATTTACCCTACTTTTTTTCCTAGAAGCATGGGATTATGTTTTACACTTCATTGGCATCATACTAGGTCATACTCATTGCATACTGCATTAGTGACTTGGAAATTAGGTTTTGATTGATCACTCCTTAATAGAAGGAGCCCACACAAAGCAAGATTGAGAATTGGATTTCATTCTCTAAGTATACAAGTCTCAAGGGTCTCAGGGGGCTCCGGGTATCTTATTATGGTCCTCAGTTCATCAGTGAAGGATTCAGAGCTATCAGAGTGTTCATTTGGATTTAATAATAAAATTAGGGTTTCATGGCTACTTGCAACAGGCAATGTTTGGTTGGAAATAGAGGAGCTCATCCATATCATGAATGGAGAGGCATCTTGGCCTAGGAAGACTCACAATTATCTCAGAAAGATCCATTGGCAAGTAGTGCAATCAGTTCCCGATCAATTTTCCCCTAAAATTACGGTTTGGTTTAAAATCAGTTTATTTCGGATTCTTTGAGTGAAACTCTTTTCCATGGCCCTCCATATGTCCAGAAGGGTCTACATACAAAAAATCAGCTTTTTATTTGAGCCAGAAGTGCTTCAATTGATCACTGGAATCGGGAATCAGACAGTTTGGGAAAAGTCAACTGTGGGGCCAGAAAAGTAAACTCCTGAATTTTTGAGAGTGGAATCTCAAAATTCATGCCTAGGGGAGCCTACATGTGAAATTTTATCAAGGTTGGATCATGGATTCATCATTTAATCAGGAATTGGAAAAGTTACTTAATTTGGAAATGGCTGACTTTCCATTTTGGGCAAGTTCTTATGATATTTGCACTCACTTTAGGCCTATTTTCCATCAAGATGAAAGCTCCATTTGAAAATTTCTCCAACATGAAAGTTGTTCCTTTTGTTCCAAGCTTTCTAGAAATTTAAAGTTTGCTCCATTTGGATCAAAATTGAGAAAGTTATGCTTGGTCAAAGTAAGACATATTTTTAGGACACTTAGAAAAATTTCTAAGTCTAAAAATCTTTAAAGTTTGTCAAAACTTCTTAGCAATTTTTATTGCACTTCAAAGCACCAATTGAAAATATTTTCTTCACAATAATTATACCTTGTCATGTCCTCTTTCACCTCCCTTTAGAGTCATCTCATTTTGATCCATGGTTTGAGAGATACATTCACTTAAAGTTGGTACCATGACTTGAAATTGCTAGGCAGATTTCATGTTACCTTGGCCAGCCTTGCATTCTTCAGTTTTGCTCAACTTTAGGCCTTTTTTTTAGGTTACTTCTACCCACCATCTATTTTAACCTTGAACATCAAAGATACTCTCCAATATGCCATCTTTCATATGCCTTTGGAATGAGATTCATAGGATGTTTCATTTGCAAGATATTAACCTTCAAAGTCACCACCTTGAATTGATTCCTTGCTTGCCAAACCAGACCAAGCCATGCTGCACAAATGCAAAACCACACAACCAATGTTTTGTTTTCCTCATTTGGCCATTCATCATATTTCCATTCACTTAAGTTTTGCAAAAATAAGAAACATTGGCCTTGTTATACAAAACTCTCACGTGCCCTTTTCTACTACACCTCACCAATTGCATCACTTGCTCACCCCAAATCATTATTTCAGAGCCGATTAAGGTATTTGACCCACAATATTTAAGACAAGAAACCCTAAATATGAAAGGAGGCATTGGATTTTCGAGCAAGCAAAGGCAAGGTTCATTAGAAGTCAGATTTTATTTCTCAGCAAGTTCTTGAAGTGAAGTTCTTGAAGCACCAAGAAAGCAGCATTCGAGTCAGATTTTAGTCTCTCCACAGTCAAGAAGAAGTGTGTAGCGGGGTATTCGTTACCATTAGAGATATTGACTAAATCCAAGGTAAATCATACAAGTCGAGTCGCCACCTCACTTCTATTTATCCAAAGGGATGGTTAGAAAGCGAACAAAAACCTAAAAGTTTTATCGAATCAAAAACTAGTAAAAATGTCAGAGATCTGGGTAAGGGGGTTGGTTATGCAATGGGAAGGTATTAGGCACCCAAAGCATCCTAGGTACTCCTAGGGAGCCCTTTTCATATTTGTTGTAAGGTTGTTGTTGTTTTTTTTTAAATTTATTTGTGCAAACATGATTGAAGGGATGAGAAAAGCGTGTATATTTATCTAATGTACTACTTACTAAAAGAAGGGTCAGAAGAAAATGACTCGCACGGATATCGCATCCATTGCATACGTATCTCATATGAATCTGAGAATCAGAGTCTTCGTAGCTCGGCTACCTGTGGGTTAAGGGGAAATGTGCTCGCTAAGACATCGCGTCTTAGGCCTACGTATCTCATCGGGGATGAAAATCAGAGCAAAACGTAGTTCGGCAAACTACGGGGTTAAGGGTTTGGATTTGGGGCGAACGACGTTACTACGCAATCTACCGGATGCTCGACCTTTGGAGACTTACTCACCTGTAGTAGAAGGAGTAAACGTGTTCTATGGAGAAGAAAAATCAATAGGTTTGATTGCGTTTTAGGAACGCTCATGCAAAAGGGAAGTCCTAGACGAAGGAACCTGCATAAAGTAAACACACAAAACATTGCCTCCTATCGAGGTCTTCCAGCTAAGAAAGCGGTAAAAATACGGGAAAATGTAAAAGTACCACACGGATAAAGATCCGAAGTAACAGTAATTAACAGAACAAGGAACCCAAAGATCTCTCAAGCTGGCACCATCAAAGAAAGTGAGTCAGTACAGGTAATCGGAATAAACCTCCAGGTGGTATCCCACAAATAAAGTGGAACACCAGGCAAACCATCTCTGCAAGAGTCATATGAGCCCTCACAAAACAAAACTCAACAAACAGGTTAGAGAAACAAGATAGGGTAACCAAGAGTTGCCCCTAAATCAAAATGTAACCACATGAATCATGCCATTAAAATTCACAAAAAGTTCACAAAAAGCAACCAAGGGTAGGAGGCCTAAACCTCATGTCAAACACATGCATCAAAAGGGTATCAAATTCACCCATAATACCTCATACATTCAGAGCATTCAAATTGAAAGCATAGAGTGATGGATATAGGGCAAACCTGACTGGAGAGATCGAATGAAATTGAATTGCCCGGTTGGGTTTGCAAGACAATCTGAGGGTTTATATGAGAGGGAATTGGTTCTTTGTCGATGAGTTCCCATCAGTCTCTAGAGGTTGCTCTGAACTCTGTTAGCTCTTCTCTCACTTTCTTTTTCCTTGCCAGGGTAATAGGAATGGAATGAAATTTTGTTTCACTGAAACTTTGAATTTATTACTTGATTTTGTGGACCTGTGGGCTCAAATGAGAGAGACCTAAGTCCAAAATTTTTCTATTATATTTTATTTATTTATTTATTTTATTTTATTTTCGTTTTTATTTTTTTATTTTTTTTTAAACACGTGGGCTTCGCCTAGCGAGCATGACAGCTTATGAACAAACTTTTTCTCCTTCAAGATTAACGTTTCGACTGATGAATAGACCCCATTTGAACCTGTTGGAAGTATCTCAAGCCATTCCCTTGTGTTGACTGATCATCTAAATAGAACCCACAAAGTGTCTTGGATGATACTCAAGCTTCAAACAAAAGATGTTAGTGACACATTTTTGTGCTTTTGGTTAGTAAACAAAAATAAGAGAAACAATGATGTATAATTCAAGCATGCTTGGTGATCTCAAACCAATCACAAGGAGTCCCACCCAAAGGCAAAGGGAACCAAGATGCTAAGGATCCTTGAGGCAATGCAAATGCAATGTTATGATGCCATGAGGGATCTTAGGGTCAAAATTGGGGTCTTACAGATGCCCCTATTTAAGGTCATTCTAGCCGGAGAAGTGAAGGTTAAAATCTTCGTCTCGACGGGGTAGAATGGGCTTAAATAATAACAAAGAGACGAATTTTGGTCCCTAAGAGACCTCATGATGCAAATGTAGGCATGAAAAATGGTAGCACTCTGTGGAGACATGTGTCCACAAAAGCAAAGAAATCAGAAGCCATTGATAATCCATATGAGCAATTCACTCCATGGGACCAAGACCCTGGGGACTCTCTTGGGGATAGAAAAGGGATAAAAATGCACGAGCAGGTCACGACTCAAAGCATGGGGAACAGAATTCCAAAGGGAAAAGATCCAATGGAAAGACTCAAGCTGACTCGAAGATGCAGGTATTGGGGAATATGCCAATACAGCAAAAACTATCCAAAACGGATACTTTGGATAAAATCGGGATGAAAATAATCCACTAAGGGACTTCGCTGGGGATGTCCACAAGTACACTCCTGGGGAAGCAGCGGGACGAGGTATTATCGGTTACTGGGTAATAAGCTCAAGGAGACACGTGATCTGAACGCCAGGTATGAGGGTGAGAGATACAACATGCTCAGGAAGAGATGAATATCCAAGACCGGTATAAGGGTGAGAGATATCAAAACTTCAAAACATCTGAGGAAAACCTAAAGGGTATACTTCAACTCAGGGATTCTGACTCCATAGGGGACAAAAAGTCATAATAGGGAGCAGAGAGGAAGGAACACCAGGTATACCGGTTACTGGGCATATAATAGGTGACCAACCGAGGTGTGAATTGAGGAATATTCCCGAAACACTCATCATCCAAAAGAGGGCTAAAAGCAAACTCGATTACAGGATGGATATTCGACTCCATAAAGGGGATACGAATCTTACTCAACTGGGGAAGAACAAAAGGCTTCAGACCCGAGAGTGCATGAGATATACTATCTATTACCGTCAGAACATAGATAATATACTCGCATGGATGATTATCCACAACCGATTACTGGGTTAATAAATGATAAATCGACCGAAAAGAAAAGGCATCGGGATACCGAAACTAGGTATATAATGATGACCAATCCAGGAGAGAAACAATCGTCACCAACAACAACAGGGTAGACGAGAGATGACCCACTGGGGATAAATTGCGTAATCAGGGCAATTATCCAAGCAGATGAGGGGATATCATCATCGAATATTGGATGAAGATAACTGTCACCAATTAAAGATGAGCAAAAAATAGTTACTCTGCAAAAAGGGAAGAAATAGGGTTTACAACTACCAGTATGAGGGTAGAGAACCGCAGACTCCGCCGGGGATAATAATTACTAATTATTGAGCAATTATTCATTTACCACGGGGGAACAGGAAAAGAGTCTCAAGAGACCGATCTAGGATCAAACTAGATAGGCACACCAAATCAAGACTTGTCCCGGTAAGGATATAACTCAATGGGGAAAACCATCCCAATATATGTGTTGGGAAGGAACAAAGACAATCAACATCCACGAGGATATAACTCGGTAGGGAAAACCATCCCAATATATGTGTTAGGAAGGAACAAAAATAATCAACATCCACGAGGATATAACCCGGTGGGGAATATTGAAGAAAGGATAGACGCTTTCTGCCTATGGAGCCGACTCTATGGAGAGATCAGACACACACATCTGCTTGGGGAAATATATCACCAAATAGCAGAAGACAGAAAACAACGATATATGGCAAAGAATGCAACATGAATATCTGAATGTTATAATTATGCATGAATATGCATGGTTTATGTATGATGTATGCTGACAGACAGACATATCTAACACAACCAGGTCCAGGAATCAACCACCCGGTACTACATCTCAAGAGAAAAAGCCAAGTTCACCAGGGAGTATCCAATCTGCTGGGGATCAGAGATACCATGAAGCAAAGAACTCTGCAAGGGATGAATCATCAATCATTCCAGCTGGGGACGAGAGTTATCACAGACAAGGTCCACCACACCAACAACTCTAGTGGGGAATCTATCCGAGGAGATAAAGGATTTATCGGGATCAACCACCAAATACCGCTCTTGCCCAAAGAGATCCAAGCTGCTGAGGAAGAAAGATTGCTACTCTGCTGAAGGGAAGAGAGGTGACTCTCAACAAGCAATCCACTCGGTAGGATAAACCACAAGGGGTTCCGGAAGGAGGAGATACATTCATGCCAGAAATATGGACAAAAATCTTACCCTGTTGGGGATCGTACCACCCTTGGGAGAGCACTGAGGATCTCCTAAGTATCCTTTCGTCATTGTGAATGTTCACTTTGTTTAAAAACAAATTATATAAAAAATTTGATTGTTTAAAACAATGATATTTTCTTAATCAAAACATGCAAAACATTTGTTGAATAGAAACAGATAAGAGTGCCAATAATTGGATAAAAGGCTCAAATTTATTTGATAGAATGGTAGTCTGCGAATGGCAAGACTCCATAGATCTTTACAGATTTGAAATTGGTGATATATATTGGAAAAGGGCTACATTGAACATAATGACCATTTCTCCACTAATTCTGAATCCGATGTATTTGAGCTTTGGCTGATAATGAGCAAGGATCTCTGACGGACGACAGTTGTAGAACAAAATCTTGTCAGGATACAGTTACTTGCCAAATCCCTAATTTTTGCCTAGATTTCCCCAGGATGAGGTACTAAATCTAGCGGGATACATATATCATTATTATATATTTTTTTGTGTCTCTAACTTTTGCCTGGGTCGCCCTTTCGGGTTTTCAATCCACCGAGACGCTCATTTTTGCCTAAGCCTCCCTTTCGGGTTTTCAACTTAGCGAGCTATTCAAATTTTTTTTTTGGCGAAGTATTTCTTGACTGCATCTGAATTCACAGGACGAGCGAAATCCTCCCCATCCATAGTCGTAAGTATCAAAGCACCGCCTGAAAAGGCTCTCTTAACAACATATGGACCTTCATAGTTTGGAGTCCACTTGCCCCTGGAATCGGGCTCGAAAGACAAGACTTTCTTGAGCACAAGGTCACCTTCTTGGAACACACGAGGCTTGACCTTCTTATCAAAAGCTTTCTTCATTCTCTGCAGATATAACTGACCATGGCACATGGCAGTCAATCTCTTCTCTTCAATCAAGTTTAGCTGGTCATAACGACTCTGAACCCATTCAACATCAGTCAACTTGGCCTCCATCAAGACTCTCATTGATGGGATCTCCACCTCTACTGGGAGTACAACCTCCATGCCATAAACAAGAGAGAAAGGGGTTGCCCCTGTTGAAGTGCGGACAGACGTACGATATCCGTGCAAAGCAAAAGGTAGCATCTCATGCCAATCTTTATATGTAACAACCATCTTCTGGATAATCTTCTTGATATTCTTGTTAGAAGCTTCAACAACCCCATTCATCTTGGGTCTGTACAGAGAAGAATTATGATGTGAAATCTTGAATTCACTACACAGCTCTTTCATCATCTTGTTATTCAAGTTAGATCCATTATCAGTAATGATCTTATCTGGCACACCATATTGGCATATGAGTGGATTCTTGATAAACTTCACGACCACCTGCCTGGTCACATTTGCATACGACGCCGCTTCAACCCACTTGGTGAAGTAATCAATTGCTACAAGAATAAATCTGTGTCCATTGGACGCTTTCGGCTCTATCATGCCAATCATGTCAATTCCCCACATGGAGAAAGGCCATGGTGATGAGATCACATTCAAAAGTGTCGGGGGAATATGCATCTTATTAGCATAAATATGACACTTGTGGCATTTCTTCACAAATTTGCAACAGTCAGACTCCATTGTCAGCCAATAGTAGCCTGCTCTCAACATCTTTCTAGCCATGGCATGTCCATTGGAATGAGTACCAAATGAACCCTCATGGACCTCAGTCATCAACAGGTCTGCTTCGTGTCTATCCACGCATCTGAGCAGAACCATGTCAAAATTTCTTTTGTAAAGCACTTCGCCATTGAGGTAGAAACTGCCTGACAATCTCCTCAGAGTCTTCTTATCCTTCACAGATGCCCCAGGCGGGTAAATCTGGCTCTGAAGGAAACACTTGATATCATAATACCACGGCTTATCATCTTTTACTTCTTCTACTGCAAATACATGAACTGGTCTGTCCAAGCGCATCACGGTGATATTGGGGACTTCATTCCATAATTTAACCACAATCATTGAAGCGAGCGTAGCAAGAGCATCTGCCATCCGATTCTCATCTCGAGAAATATGATGAAAGTCAACCTCAGTAAAGAACGTTGAAATCCTCCTCGCATAATCTCTGTATGGAATGAGGCCAGGCTGATTCGTTTCCCATTCACCCTTAATCTGATTAACAACAAGGGCCGAATCACCATATACATCAAGATGCTTGATCCTAAGATCAATGCACTCTTCTAATCCCATAATACAGGCCTCATACTCAGCCATATTATTCATGCATTTGAAAGTTAGCCTTGCTGTAAAAGGAATATGTGTGCCCTGAGGCGTAATGATTACCGCCCCAATACCATTTCCATATTGATTTACAGCGCCATCAAACACCATACTCCATCTGGAACCAGGCTCTGGCCTTTCATCAAGTGTAGGCTCATCGCAATCTTTCACTTTCAATACAAAATTTCCTCATCCGGGAAGTCATACTGAACTGACTGATAATCTTCAATAGGCTGATGTGCCAAATGGTCAGCCAAGATACTACCTTTAATAGCCTTCTGAGCTCGATACTCAATATCATACTCAGATAACAACATCTGCCAACGGGCAATTCTCCCTATTAAAGTAGGCTTCTCGAAGATGTACTTGATTGGATCCTTTCTGGATATCAACCAAGTCGTATGATTTATCATATACTGGCGTAAGCGCTTAGCAGCCCAAGCCAAAGCACAACATGTCTTTTCAGGTAGTAAATAGCATACTCCTTCTTCCCTTATTCGTCTTGCTGACCAAGGACGCAACCCATCGAGTTTTCAAGAACAGTCAGATACATGATCAAAGGTCTTCCCTCTACAGGCGGAGACAGAATCGGAGGCTCAGACAGATATTCTTTAATACTATCGAAAGCTTTCTGGCAATCCTCGGTCCAATCATGAGACTGATCTTTCCGGAGGAGCTTGAATATAGGCGCACATGTGGCAGTCATGTGGGATATGAATCTGGAGATATAATTCATGCGACCAAGAAAACCTCAGACTTGCTTCTCAGTTTTGGGCGCAGGCATCTCTTGTATTGCTTTGACCTTTGCATGATCAACCTCAATACATCTTTCACTAACAATGAAGCCCAATAACTTGCCAGAACGGACTCCAAATGTACACTTGTTGGGATTCAGACGAAGCTTGTATTTCCTCAGACGCTGAAAAAGCTTCAACAAGTGCTCTACATGTTCAACCTCCGATCTTGACTTAGCGATCATATCGTCAACGTACACCTCAATCTCCTTATTCATCATGTCATGGAACAAGGTAGTCATAGCTCGTTGATACGTGGCTCCGGCGTTCTTCAAACCGAAGGGCATCACTCGATAACAGAATGTTCCCCAAGGTGTGATGAATGTTGTCTTCTCCATATCCTCCGGTGCCGTTTTAATCTGATTATATCCGGAAAATCCACCCATAAACGAGAAGACTTTGAATTTAGCTGTATTGTCTACCAACATATCAATATGTGGTAGAGGGAAATCATCTTTCAGACTAGCTTTATTCAAGTCTCTATAGTCCACACACATCCGGACTTTTCCATCTTTCTTAGGCACGGGCACAATATTGGCCACCCATTGAGGATATATAGAAGTCACCAGGAAGCCCGCATCAATTTGCTTCTGAACTTCCTCTTTGATCTTCACTGCCATATCAGGATGAGTTCTTCTGAGTTTCTGCTTCACAGGCACGCACTCAGGCTTTAAAGGTAGGAAATGTTGCACAATATCAGTATCTAGACCAGGCATGTCTTCATATGACCAGACAAAGACGTCAACATATTATCGTAGCAATTCAATCAACCCCTTCTTAACAGACTCTTCCAGGAGTGTCCCAATCTTTACCTCTCGCACACAATCCTCAGACCCCAAGTTGACTGTTTCCAGATTCTCAAGATGCGGCTGAATGATCTTCTCTTCATGCTCAAGTAGACGGGTAATCTCATCAGGAATCTCTTCAACATCATCTTCCTCTGCCTCAAATACACGGAATTCAAAGTTGGGAGATGGTGTTGGGTCATCCCACAAATAAAGTGGAACACCAGGCAAACCATCTCTGCAAGAGTCATATGAGCCCTCACAAAACAAAACTCAACAAACAGGTTAGAGAAACAAGATAGGGTAACCAAGAGTTGCCCCCAAATCAAAATGTAACCACATGAATCATGCCATTAAAATTCACAAAAAGCTCACAAAAAGCAACCAAGGGTAGGAGGCCTAAACCTCTTGTCAAACACATGCATCAAAAAGGTATCAAATTCACCCATAATACCTCATACATTCAGAGCATTCAAATTGAAAGCATAGAGTGATGGATATAGGGCAAACCTGACTGGAGAGATCGAATGAAATTGAATTGCCCGGTTGGGTTTGCAAAGCAATCTGAGGGTTTATATGAGAGGGAATTGGTTCTTTGCCGATGAGTTCCCTTCAGTCTCTGGAGGTTGCTCTGAACTCTGTTAGCTCTTCTCTCACTTTCTTTTTCCTTGCCAGGGTAATAGGAATGGAATGAAATTTTGTTTCACTGAAACTCTGAATTTATAACCTGATTTTGTGGATCTGTGGGCTCAAATGAGAGATGCCGAAGTCCAAAATTTTTCTATTATATATATATATATATATATATATATATATATATATATATATATATATATATATATATATATATATATATATATATATATATATATATATATATATATATATATATATATATATATATATATATATATAATATATATATATATATATATATATATATATATATATATATATATATATATATATATATATATATATATTTTAAACACGTGGGCTTCACCTAGCTAGCATGACAACTTATGAACAAACTTTTTCTCCTTCAAGATTAACGTTTCAACTGACGAATAGACCCCATTTGAACCTGTTGGAAGTATCTCAAGCCATTCCCTTGTGTTGACTGATCATCTAAATAGAACCCACAAAGTGTCTTGGATGATACTCAAGCTTCAAACAAAAGATGTTAGTGACACGTTTTTGTGCTTTTGGTTAGTAAACAAAAATAAGAGAAACAATGGTGTATAATTCAAGAATGCTTGGTGATCTCAAACCAATCACAAGGAGTCTCACCCAAAGGCAAAGGGAACCAAGATGCTAAGGATCCTTGAGGCAATGCAACTGCAATGTTATGATGCCATGGGGGATCTTAGGATCAAAATTGGGGTCTTACACAGTGGACTAGACTTCCACTAGGTAACACTCTTGCTCCATTTCCATAGCCATTTTGTTGATACATTTGTGCTCAGTATCATGCTTGTTTCATTACCATGCTAATCATATGCTTATGCTTGCTTTTGAAGTCCTCAGTACGAGGCATTATTCATGGTGTTGATTTATGTTGTTGATTTTTTGCTCATGCCCGTGTTCATGTTGACACTTTGTTGTCAACTTTTCTCCATGAATAAGCTACCATTTCACCTAAAATAAGTTACCATGTTAATCCTTGCATTTTGTACTTGAGATCTGGGCTTTGTTTCATGATTTTTGATGCATTATAGTGTGCGTATTTTTGAGTTGAAGTTGAGAAAAACACACTGTTTTTCTGCATTTTTGCATGAGCATGGCTAGAGTTTTGGCTCAATGAAGAAGATGACTGCATGTCATCTTGAGAGCCATTGGATCCAGCGTCTCCGTTTTAATCATGGTCGTCCGTTTGTTTTTGTCTTGTAGCGACTTAAATGAAAATGACCAATTGAAAAATGTTCACATGACTTTTTAAATAAAATGTTCATTTAATTTGTCACGCCCTGATTTATTTGTGTTTTGGATCATGGGCCCTTCGCTGTTTGCTTTCCACACCCCTCGCTCATGGCCCTTCAGCGCATTACTCATTTCCCAGTTCAATTAAAATGCTAATACACCACCTCTTTTCATGTTCTTTTTTTTAATTCCCAATTTATTTCTGTTTTGATTTTAATTAATTTAAAATATTTTCTTTGTTCATAAAAATATCCAAAAATAGTTTTCATATTGCTTGATGCCTTATTTAATTTTATTTAATTTTTATTTTCGCATTTATTTAATATTAATATTTTATTTTAATTATCCATTCTAAGTGGTTCATTTTAGCATACATTTGATTCTTGATTTTATTTTTATAACTTAAAATTATTTTCAGCTTTTGATTTTTGGGATGAAGGTTGACCACTGGCCCATGGTCAACCTGACTTTTTGTTGGATTTTTATTTCACATTTTTAATTTATTCTTGATTTGATTTTTAACCTAGTTTGGTTGGTTGACTTTTGGTTTGACCTCTGTTTTATTTTAATTAATTCATGTACTAATTTTCATTATTTTTGAAATCTTTTTGGGGGATGCGGATGTCCTGACCCCACCTTACTTAGTTTAATTTTTCATAATTTTCCTTTGCTATTTATTTGATATTTATTAAGTTGGCTCGAATTTTCAGTTGACTTCTTTATGATCAACATTTGATTTAGGGATTGCTTATGGCAATTGAAGAGATCTTTTGATCCTCCCTTGTTCATCTCATAGGCCATGTATTAGAGGTCTTTTATCTTGATTTTATCTGATCCTTACCTCATTTCTTAATTTAATTATTTCAGTGGACTTTTTGTGCATCTTTTCATCTGTCTGATTCACCTGTTATCTGTTATACTTGTTTCTTTCATCCATGCTTACTATTGCTTGATTGTTTAACATGTTCATACTTCCCATGCCTTGTTTAATGCTCCGCTATTTCATTCTTTGATTCATTGATTTGATTATATACCTGTTTACTTATCTGATTTGATTGATAATTGTTGCCTACTTGTATGATGATTGAGGCATATATTCTTATTGTTTGATTGCCACGAACCATCCCTATTTGTAACAAATGTACCCCGATCCCATAAAGTGTATAATATTTATTCTTTCATTCTTTATTCATCTCTTAATACAAGAATTAAAACGAACATCCGATAATCATTTCAAAACAAGATCAAAAGCTCGATCCAACGTCGAGTAATCATTTTCAAAACTTAACAGAACCAACACGCATTCATCCATCCTCTTGTAAGTCGATCGCTTCATGCATCGCCATCTACCTGTAAGTCGATCTCCTCAGGCATCGCCATCTACCCTTATCCGTGGCTCCTCTCCTTGCTCCGTCCGTCGACTCTTGTTCCGTTTAGGTAGCACCCATGAGGTAGAACCCTTTGTATGATAACATAGGTAGAATTCCCTTATTCTTTGCATGCTAACATTAGGTAGATGTTCCCCTTTCTAAATCCTAACACATAGGTCCACATTTCATGACAACTCTAGGGCAGAGCTTCTCCACTTTTAGATCTTCCGTGCGTCTCCGATCTTGTGGCATGTCAGTCCGTTCTATTGCAAAGAGGTAACTGCCTAAGACTCGATTCAGCGAGCTGCAACACCTACTGCTAGGAAGTTGAACATATTGCCCACTTTCCTTTGACACAGCTGGTGTCCTCTTTTGTAAGTACATGTTGAGATGGCAATCCGTAACCCCTAGTTAGCCGAACTACGACAACTCTGATTCTCATGTGTCGCAACGCGAAAAACAACCGGCGGGGAAAATACAAAGCCGCCACCGATGCTATTCATCCTATGACGGAAAGGGAGCACAGGACTAACCTAAGAAAGGGAAAGGAACGGTCTTACGACCATAGATTACAAGGTACGGGATTCGGTTACGCAAGGGGAAGGATTAGCACCCCCTCACGTTCGCCGTACTCGACGGGATCCACGCTCAAAAGATAGCTCAAAGGAAAGGAAAAGGGTTGCTAATGAACTGCTCAAAGAAACTACACAAACTGGAACGATAAACAGATGGGGAAGAGAAAGAAGACGGAGGAAGTGGACTCGGCAGGATGTTGCATCCTGGGCCTACGTAGTTTGTCAGAAACAAACATCAGAGTCAACGTAGTTCGGGAAAAGGAGGCATGCTCGCTAGAACATCGCATCTTATGCCTACATATCTTCTCTATCCAGAGGAGAATCAGAGCACTCGTAGCTCGGCTAACGCACGCTGAAACAAGACACCAAAAAGGGGGACGCTGAGACGTCAAAAGAAACACCCAAAAGGAAACAAAATGCCAATACATGGACTTACACCCGACTCCCAACAATAACAAAAAGGAAACAGAATGCCAATACATGGACTTACACCCGACTCCCAATAATAACAAAAAGGAAACAGAATGCCAATACATGGACTTACACCCGAATCCCAATAATAACAAATGCTAACCAGCGAACACCAAAGAAAACGGTTATTAGAACGAACCCCAACAAAGTAACCAAGTACCCAAAGATGAACCCCAAGTGAATAAAAATCATCACAAATGAACCCCAATATGAACCCCAAACGAAATACAATCGTCACAAATGAACCCCAAAGATGAACACCAAGTCAATATAGGTGAACCACGAACGGATAACAGATAACCGAAGTGAACCCCCAACTATTGAACCCCGAATAATAACAGAAGAAATTCCCCAAGGTATGAACATACAACACACACCCACGATGAACAAACGGGTACTCACACCAAAGTAAACAAATGCCAGAAACAAAGACACGAAACGACAAACACAAATTAAGAGTAAGGGTGAACACACGCGAAAACAAAGAAAAGGATGCCCAGAGAGATTGTCCTCAACCTCCCGCCTACGTATCTCATCTGGTATGAGAATCAGGGCGACGTAGTTCCCCTTACCAGGGGTAAAACACTCTCCTAACCAGAGATCGGGGAAACAACAAACTAATAGGGAGACTAAGACTCGAGCCTAATAGTTGTCATGCAATCCACATCCCTAAATTGAGGTCTCTAATAAGAACTTAACTCACCCTGGAAGCGAGTCAACTCAAGTCTAAACTCTACATACGCTCAACTTCCTCAGAAGTTAATCGTACGACTCCTACAGAAATGGAGATGATAAGAGGAAAGCAAATAAGCACACCAACATATGTAAACAAGCATCACACACTATATCCATACAAGAGGCTCAAACAATGGGTGGACTTTAGTCAAGAGGGGTCATATCAACCTCGACAAACAAGCCAAATTGTAAAGGGCAATATGTAGCTCTTAACCACTAACATTGAACGTCAGGGTGAAGCTGATCAAAGTCTAAATGAGGATGAGACCTCATGCTCTTAACCCTGTCCAAGGTGAGCTCATGACACAGAAAGCGTGGGATCCAGAAAGTGGGATCTTTTCCACTTGACAGACTCTGGACAAAATATCTGGGGCACATGTTCAGAAGCATCAGCACGTAGTGCGAGCATAAATAACGACACACTGAATAACGGGGAATCGGTTACAGATCCCTACCTTCCGTTAATTGCCTCTTCTCTTGGAGGTCTTATCAAATATAACACATGCCTCTTCTTGGAGGTCTTTGGGCACAATTTTAAACAAACACAAACAGAGCCTCTGAAGGAGGACTTGCCAGCAAAATGCCTGCCAAAAAGGTGACAAGACTTCAGACTACATGAAGTAAGAAGCTAACTACCTGAGTGGTGTGTCAACCACAATCCAATGCTCAAGCAAGAGCTAAAGAAAGTAAGCAACTAAGGTACCTGAGTGGTGTGTCAACCACAATCCAATGCTCAAGCAAGAGCTAAAGCAAGTAAGCAACTAAGGTACCTGGAAATGGAGATCTCTGAAATCACGATCTCACGAGCTCAGCTGCTCCAGATCAACTCCTTTGAACTTCCTTTGAAGCTTTATGCAAAAAGCAATGGCTGAATCCTCTTGAATGCACCTCAATTTCCAAATCCGATCATCATGGTAATGCACTTGAACTGCTTGATTTCTTGATGAATTGCACCAAACGATGGATGATTCTTGATCAGTGAAGCATGAGGATCAAGAATCTGCAATGATCTTGGAGGTTTGTGTGAAGAAAATGCAAATTCGAAGAGAGAGATTTTGAGAGAGTTTCTTGAATTCTAGATCTGAAAAGTTAGTTATGAGGCTTGTGATTAGGGTTTCTCTATTTATACTCCTTGCTAATGACACTGATAATCATTTTAGCCATTTACTAATCATGATTAGTGAGTTATCATGCAAATTTCAAAAATTCAAATTGAGCTCCCATGGCCATAATACACGTGCTTATCCCCATGTTAGGATCTTAATCCACTCAAGAGCAACCAAGGGTCAAGATTTGAAGGTTGCTTTGCTTGTATCTCAAGCCAAGAATGAATGGTGAAGATTTGCTTCAAAATGAACATATGTGAAACAAGGGACATACATGCCTCTTTCATGCATGGCAAGGGCTCATTTTTACTCAAATATGGTCTATGAAGAAGGCTGAAGTGAAGCCTTGCCTTGGTTCTTTGTGAATTTTGATTTGTAGCATGATATCATCCTTAGAACAAATGTGAAATAATGTAACTTTTGACCAGGATCCCTTGAGGCTTAGCTTGCACAATTGAGTCAAATGATGTCATTTTGAGATGCCTTGAACATGAGAAGCACTTTGCAAAAAGAATGAACCAATTTGAAGCATTATGTCAAAAGTTATGCCATTTTGAATTTCCATGCACACTTTGTGACCAAATGACCATAACTCCTCAACCACTCATCATATGGACATGAATTTTGACTTTTTGGAAATGAGAGACAAAAATATACAACTTTCATGTTCACTAAAATTACATTTGAAACCTCTTTGACATTGACAAGTCAAGTTGAAAGTGGACCAAAAACTTGCCAAATTTGGAAACTTTGAATTATAGGTCATTTTCCACTTTTAGTAACTTTTGCCATGACCTTTGAATCTTCAAGATGGATGTTTAGAATGATGAATAGACCATATTTGAACATGATTGAGGTGTCTCAACTCATTTTCCCACCTCATAGCCCTTAGTTGACTGCACAGTTGACTTTTGGTCCTCAGATGACCTTGAAATGTCTTGATCAACTTGAGCCTCTACCACTTGGTGAAATTGCTTCAAAAAGAAACCCTAGCTCATGTAAGCTCCTCATAATAATCATGTGATCCTCATCCCAAGAAAATACCTCATCTCTTTGAGAAACCCCAGTTGGAAGAACCGCATTGATTAGGGTTGACCAGAGGTCACAACCCTAATCCAGAGTAATCTTAAGATGCACTCTGAAACCCTTGATGTTGATAGAACCATGATGATTGTGATATATCCTTGCAGATAAGATGATGCTCAAGACCTTTGAAGAATCAAGAAACCCTAATTGGAGCCCATACCCTCAGATGGTTGATGATCAATTCATAGAGACCCCCAGGCTTGAATCACCTAACTTCCCCATCTTTTGAAAAGACTTTGGAGGATGACCTTCTCATTTTCATATGAGATGCAAAATGCAATGCCTAATACCCTAAACATGAAATGCAATGTCCCAAACTAGTCTCAAGAAGAGGAGGGCAAATTTTGAGGTGTTACAGCTGCCCCTATTCAATCCACTATGAACCTGTCGCTATGAACAACCTCGGCTTTCAGATGATCAGGGTGAAGAGTGGTTGAATACCAAGAACAAACAAACAATTTGCGCTCCACTGGAAATTCTCTTTTTATTATTATTTTTTTTTTCTTTTCTTGAACCCCAACACAAATATTTCTCTTTCGCGCGGATGATCCCTGATCACCGCATTTGAACCCCGACAACTTCATGTCACTCTTGCTGCCAAACAATGAACCCCGTTCTCCATTTGAGCCCCAGTCGCCTGACGATAACTCTTGATCGTCGTTGTGAACCCCATTCTCCAGAAGACACCCTGTGTCTCCTTTTCTCCATTTGAACCCCATTCTCCATTCTCTTGTGATAATTCCGTTGGCAACATCGGAAATAACACCAGACACCACTCTGATGGCGACATACCAGAGGGTACACCTTCACAACAGGAAGGTAACATGTGCATTTCTTTCCTTGAAGACACCTGTAACGACTTCTCTTGGCCTCGCCAAAGTCGAAGGTGACACATGATCAGAAGACAATCCTGAGGACCTCATCCCGGATACAATCTTCAATTCCAATCTCCATCTCCAATTGAACCCCGTTCTCCAGAAAATGCCCCGCACTTCCTTTTCTCTTGGTGGACCCCAATCTCCGCGTTGATCGCGTAATGTGCTCCAATCTTCATTTCCATCTCCGTACGACGGAATCTCTTCCTCCAATATTGTGTTACTGGGGAATACTGTTGATTCAAAATCACGATGCCAAACTCCTCAGAGTAACATCTTCACCAACCAGCCAAACCAACTCTCAAACGGTAACCACGGCCCGAGACTAGCTTATGCTTGCAATGCCGATGCATGAGTTTTATTGCGTAATGCTCCATAACCATGGAAATGCTACGCAATTAGTTATGCAATATGCTATGCTTCTCTAAATGATGAATGCATAAAAAGTATCCCCCTCAGGGGACGGCACGAGCAACTCTGTTGAGGAACTCGATATCGCTCCAATCTCCAACCCTGCTTGGGATAACACCGATGCCGAGGAAAGAGTAACCCTCACTGGGGATGACCTCCACTGAACTCGATCTGCTTGGCGACTTCACTGGGAAAAAAACTACCAACGCACACCCCTGTCGGGGGAACAGCAACATTCAGGCCTGGCTGCTGAGGAAACACCGACCTCGAACCCGCCGGGGAGATACGGAATATTTGACACGGAACACCCGTCGACTCGTCGAACACTGGTATTCACCATCTAACCACAGTGTCAATCTTCCACTTTTGAGAGCTCCCAGACTCATCTGGTCTCTCCCGATTCATCGCCTTGTATTCTCGACATCTCCCTACTTCAAGAAAACCGACCTCCTTAGATTCGTGCCAACTCTTCCGTCTTCAGACTTTGAAGAGTCTTCTTGATTAATCCTCTAGGATCTTCACAATTCTTTCGCCATCTCTACACCATTCTTCAATTCCTCGTCCCTAACTGGACCTCAAAGGAATCTTTTGTCACAAAGAAACGCTTCGCACCACAACCTGCAAGTGAGTGAAAATAACCAACAACACCTGCAAAAGAGATCATCAGATAAAACGTGCCCCAGGCGCGCCAAAATTTCAACACCCAGGTCACTCAACCTTCCGAATAAGATTTCAAGTTTCAATCCTCTAAGCATGCATTGGAAGAGACCTCTACATCTCAAAATGCAAAGATTCTTATCAAAATAAACGGATGTTTTTGCAATCAAAGCAATAATGAAAACAAAAACAAAATTATTTG
Organism: Lathyrus oleraceus; assembly: GCF_024323335.1. Classification (NCBI taxonomy): domain Eukaryota; kingdom Viridiplantae; phylum Streptophyta; class Magnoliopsida; order Fabales; family Fabaceae; genus Lathyrus; species Lathyrus oleraceus. Next base: position 486,350,888 of record NC_066581.1, on the reverse strand, counting down.
ACTGAATATGCATTTTATTGATTGAAAAAGGGTGGCTTGTAACTGAGCAGTACACAGGAAGCAATCCCTGAAAAGAGGTAATTGTGCACAAAAGGAAAATCTATACTAATGGCAATGTGAACCCGTGATCTCATCAAGTTCCAACCCGGTTACAACCCATATGTCCTCAAGACTCTCCGCACTTTCTGCCTTCCGAAATAAGACGCTTCCGACCGATCTCCACTTTTAGATTATCCATGTGTCATATCCAAAGTACAAACGACCATGCTAGACGCAGTTGTTCGTTTCACTCCCTCTTTTGCATGGACCGCCCTTTCGGGTTTTCAGTCCACCGGGATACCCTTTTTTGCCCAAGCCGCCCTTGTGGGGTTTTCGACTTGCCGGGTGTACAGTTTTTTCTTTTTATCCCTAATTTTTGCCCGAACCTTTTTCATTTTCATTTTTTTTTGTTCGCCGGGATGCCCATTTTTTCCTGGACTATTTTATTCTTTCCGTCCAGTGGGTCTCTTATACGAAGTATTTTTTAACTGCGTCCGTATTCACAGGGGATGGAAAATCCTCACCATCCATGGTCGTCAACAACAAGGCTCCGCCAGAGAAAACCTTCTTGACCACGAATGGACCCTCATAATTGGGTGTCCACTTGCTCCGACGATCGTTCTGAGGAGGAAGTATCCTTTTCAACACCATATCTCCCACATGGTACACACAAGGTCGCACCCTTCGGTCAAAAGCACGCTTCATTCGCTGTTGGTACAACTGCCCATGACAAATGGCCGTCAGCCTCTTTTCCTCAATCAGGCTCAACTCTTCATACCGAGTCCTTACCCATTCAGCCTCTTCCAATTTCACATCCATCAGGACTCTCAATGACGGAATCTGGACCTCAACTGGTAGCATAACTTCCATCCCATACACAAGCGAGAAAGGCGTTGCCCCAGTAGATGTACGCACTGAGGTTCGATACCCATGCAATGCAAACAGCAACATCTCGTGCCAATCCTTATAGGTCACGGCCATTTTTTGCACAATCTTTTTAATATTCTTATTAGCCGCCTCGATCGCCCCATTCATCTTTGGACGATAAGGAGAAGAATTGTGATGCTCGATCTTGAACTCCCGGCACAGTTCTACCATCATCTTGTTGTTGAGATTAGAACCATTATCAGTGATGATTCTCTCGGGAACCCCATATCTGCAAATGATATCTCTTTTCAGGAACCTAGCCACGACCTGTTTCGTCACGTTGGCATAAGACGCCGCTTCCACCCACTTGGTGAAGTAATCAATAGCCATTAATATGAACCGGTGCCCATTCGAAGCCGTAGTCTCGATCTTTCCGATCATATCAATGCCCCACATAGCAAACGGCCACGGAGACGACATCAAACTCAACGGATTTGGAGGCACGTGCACTTTGTCAGCATAAATCTGGCATTTATGACATTTCTGCACGAAGTTAAAACACTGAGCCTCCATTGTCATCCAGTAATATCTAGCCCTTAGCAACCTTTTCACCATCGCATTCCCACTGGCGTGGGTACCAAACGATCCCTCGTGCACCTCTTTCATCAATTGGCTTGCTTCTTTGTCATCGACACATCTGAGCAAAACCCAATCAAAATTCCTCTTGTACAAAACCCCATCTTTATTAAGATAGAACGCCATGGCCAACCTCCTTAGAGTCTTTCGGTCCTTCTTAGACGCTCCCTCAGGATACTCTTGGGTCTCCAGATAACGCTTGATGTCATAATACCACGGCTTTTCATCATCAGACACTGTTTCGACAACAAACACATAAGCCGGTCTATCCAGCCGTCCCACCTCGACACTAGGAACTTGATTCCACCACTACACTTTAATCAAAGCGGCCAGAGTAGCCAAGGCATCCGCTAAAGGATTTTCTTCCCTCGGCACATGATGTAATTCCACCTTGGTGAAGAACGTCAACAATCTCCTCGTATAATCCCGGTATGGAATTAAGTGGGATTGATGCGTATACCATTTCTCGTTAACCTGTTTCACAACCAAAGCTGAATCTCCATAAATAACAAGGTTCTTGATTCACAAATCAATCGCCTCTTCAACACCCAAGATACAAGCTTCGTATTCAGCCATATTGTTGGTGCATTCAAATGTTAGTCGGGCAGCAAAAGGAATGTGGGATCCCTTCGGCGTAACCAAAACAGAACCAACTCCGCTACCATTCACGTTAACGGCCCCATCAAACATCAGAATCCATTCGGACTCAGGGTCAGGCCCCTCCTCCGGGATAGGTTCCTCACAATCTTTCGATTTGAGAAACATGATGTCCTCATTGGGAAACTCAAATTTCATCGGTTGATAATCCTCAATGGGTTGCTGGGCGAGGTAATCAGACAATACACTCCCCTTTATTGCTTTTTGAGAAGTGTACTGGATATCGTATTCAGTCAAAATCATTTGCCATCTCGCAACTCGTCCGGTCAATGCTGGCTTCTCAAATATATACTTGATTGGATCCATCTTGGAAATCAACAAAGTGGTATGAACCAGCATATACTGTCTCAGTCGACGAGCAGCCCATGCCAAAGCGCAACAAGTTTTCTCGAGCAGTGAATATCTTGTTTCACAGTGGGTAAACTTTTTGCTAAGGTAGTAAATTGCATGCTCTTTTCGACCAGACTCGTCATGCTGCCCCAGTACACACCCCATAGACCCCTCAAGGACTGTCAAGTAAAGGATTAACGGTCGCCCCTCCACAGGAGGCATCAGAATCGGGGGCTCCTGCAAATATTCTTTTATTTTTTCAAATGCCGCTTGGCAATCATCATTCCACCTGACCGTTTGATCTTTTCTCAACAACTTGAATATAGGTTCACACGTGGCTGTTAGATGAGATATGAACCGTGAAATGTAGTTCAATCTACCTAAGAAACCACGAACCTCTTTTTCTGTCCTCGGTTCAGGCATTTCTTGTATCGCTTTTACTTTAGCAGGATCAACCTCGATTCCTCTTTCACTTACAATAAACCCCAGCAACTTGCTGGACCTCACTCCAAAAGTGCACTTATTCAGATTCAACCTCAATCTGAATTGTCTCAACCGGTCAAAAAACTTGACCAAGTCTACCAGATGCCCCTCTTCTGTTTGTGACTTCGCTATCATGTCATCAACATAGCATTCGATCTCATGATGAATCATATCATGAAACAAGGTTACCATAGCTCTTTGATACGTGGCACCGGAATTCTTGAGACTGAATGGCATCACCTTATAACAAAAAGTGCCCCATGGTGTGATGAACGTTGTTTTCTCCATATCATCTTGCGACATTTTAATTTGATTATATCCAGAAAAGCCATCCATGAAGGAAAACACCGAGAATTGAGCTGTATTATCTACCAACACATCTATGTGAGGTAATGGGAAATCATCTTTCGGGCTAGCTCTGTTCAAATCCCGGTAGTCCACACACATCCTCACCTTTCCATCCTTCTTTGGTATCGGCACAATGTTCGCGACCCAAGGCGGATAATTAGTGACAACTAGGAAACTAGCATCCAATTGCTTTTATACCTCCTCTTTGATTTTCATAGCCATCTCGGGTCGAGTTCTGCGCAACGTCTGCTTTGCTGGAGGACAATCTTCTCTCAATGGCAACTTGTGTACAACAATATAGGTATCCAACCCTGGCATATCTTGATAAGACCAGGCGAAGATATCAACATACTCTTTCAACAGTGCTACCATTCTGCTCTTGACATTCATCTCCAAAGCGGCCCCAATTTTTACTTCCTTTCTGACCTCCTCGGTGCCCAGATTAACAATCTCAACTTGCTCATCGTGCGGTTGAATCACCTTCTCCTCTTGTTTCAACAACCTGGCTAACTCTTCCGGAAGTTCACAATCTTCTTCGCCTTCTTCTTCGACATGATAGATCGGGTTGTCGAAGTCATATAGGGGTGTAACAGAATTGTCATCAATGAGATCCGGAGAATAATAGCATCTGCATGAATGTTGATTCATGCATTGCTTTAGGGTCGGGACGAGACGAATTAAAAGGGAGGAAAATGAAAGTAAACATTGCCATTTTTATTGTATTATTTTTTACTGCAAAAATAAAAGAAAAACAGAGAACACCGCTTTTAATGCAAAAAACATCCGTTTATTAATGATGCAAATACTGCAAAATGAAACACATGAGGTGACCCTTACAATGGACCTTTGCGTTTCGGGCAAAACGTATGGCTTTCATGCAAACAGAATTAACAAATAGAAATATTACTCTTCACGCAGAGTGACAATGATGATCTTTTCGGCTTTCTAGTTCTGGATCTCCATTCCTGGTACGCACGGTTTTATCCATGAGTCGAGCTCGCAGTCACTGTCAGTCTCTTCACCCATAGTACAGATACGGTTCGGATCTAGCATTTCAACACTGGTGAATGTGAACGGTTGGCGACGACCTTCATTCTGTCCAGACGAGCCTGGGCCTGAGTGATAACCAATCCCAAACTTATCCTCCTTCATCGCAACATCTATCACTCTTCCCCAACCTAGGGCCTCTCCCCTTTTCACCACCTTCACAACCTGTTTATAAGAAGCAATGGACGACTTCTTCTCTCTTTCGGTGAAAATGGCATTCTCCACCTTGACGGTTTCAAACGCCTGGCTTGGTGTTTCAAATATTTCACCATCCATTTCCACATACTTAAATGATGACAACTGACTGACAAAAATATCCTCCTCACCGCAAACTATCACAACTTGCCCGTCCAAGATATACTTTAACTTCTGATGTAGAGTCGATGTTACTGCCCCAGCAGCATGTATCCATGGACGGCCCAACAAACAGTTGTACGCCGGTTGAATGTCCATGACACAAAACACAGATTTGAACACCTCAGGACCAATCTTTACGGGAAGCTCAACTTCCCCGAACACAACCCTTTTAGAGCCATCAAACACTCTAACCACCAGATCAGTAGGCCTCAAAATCAACCCCTCGCAGTCCAATTTAGCCAAGGCCTTCTTAGGCAACACATTGAGTGACGAGCCTGTATCAACCAAAACATGCGAAAGCACAAATCCTTTACACTCCATCGAAATGTGTAGTGCTTTATTGTGATTGAGCCCGTCCATAGTAAGATCGAGATCAGTGAAACCCAACCCATGGCTGGCATTAACACTTGATACCATTGTCTCTAACTGATTGACTGTAATCTCCTGCGAGACGTAGGCCCTCTTCAAGATCTTCAACAAGGCATTTTTATGACCTTCCGAACTCAACAGCAAAGATAAGATTGAAATTTTGGACGGAGTCTGCTGCAAATGATCAACAAGTTTGTACTCAGACTTCTTAATAATTCTCAAAAACTCCTTGGCTTCAGCATCAAACTCACTTTCCGGCTCAACAGGCGCTTGTGCCGCTCTAGGAGTATCCTCATTCACCACCTGCTTTCCTTTTGCCCTGGCTAAAGCCTCGACCTTGTCTCGCTGTTCTTTTTCTACATCACCACCTCTCAACGTGTTAGGTGCAAACAACCTCCCGCTGCGAGTGAAACCACTAAGCCCGGCATTATCTACCTTTGAAACGGTGGTATCAACTGCAGCATGATCTTCCTTCTTTTTCCCATTGCAATACACGTCACTGTAAGACCTCAATTTTGTCCCTAAGATCCCTCATGGCATCATATCATATCATTGCATTGCCTCAAGGATCATTGGGCACCTTGCTTCCTTCCCTGTGGGTGGGTTATCTTTTTGAGGTGGGTTTTTGATCACCAAGCATTGTTTTCATTTGTATGTCATTGCTTTTCTTTTAACCACTAACCAAAAGTACAAAAATATGTCATCTAACCTTTGTCTTGCAGATGAAGCAATAACAGGTCAAAGTAGTCAAAGGCATTCATTGAGCAATAGATGGTGGTCATTCTTGAGATTTGGACCCCCACAATCATTATCAAGAGTTCATATCAGCTATGATATCATTTTGAAGCAAAATCCCAAGTGGTAGAGGCTTGAATCTCATCAGAACATTCTCAAGTCATCTGAAGACCTAGAAAGTCAACTGCCAAGTCAACTGTGGATTTGGAGGTGGGAAGTGATTAGAAATACTTCATTCATGTTCAAACAAGTCTCATTTGACATTTCAAACACTCACCTTGAAGAATTTGAGGTCCAGTCAAAAATTTCCAAAAATAGCAAGTGACCTATAATTTGAATTTGCCAAAAATGGAAAGGTTTTAGCCTAACTTCAACTTCATATTACATAATCAATAAAGCTTCAAATGAAATTTTGTTGAACATGAAAGTTGTATATCTTTCTCTCCCATTTCTAAAAAGTCCAAGATCATCAATTTCTCATGTGTGGTTAAGGAGATATGATCAAAACATGGCAAAGTATGCATGGAAATTCAAATGGCCATAACTTCTCAACCAAAGCTCCAAATTGAATGGCTCTTTTTGCATTGTTCTTCTTTTGACCTCTACTTTCCAAAACAACCATTACATGACATGAATTTCACTTGCATGATCATGTGCACATTCATGAAGTTTTGAGAAGGAAATTCCATAAAATCATTTTGGTGAATTATGAGCTTACAAAACCATTTCCAAAACTTGCATGGGCCTTGTTTGAGTGGATTTGAATAAGATTCGTGCACTGTTCACACATGCATTTCATGCATAGAGGTGAAAAACCAATTTGCACTTACACTCCATAGCTTGCTAATTTCATTTGCATTTGATCTAAACCTGATTAGAGCATGATTAGCATTGCATATATAAACTAAAACCTAACTGTTTTCGGGATTAACAACAACTTTCATATCTGAATCTCAAATTCTCAAAAAAAATTCTCTCAAACTTTCTTCAAAATTCTTCACATCCAAGCCATTTCTACTGGTTGATTCTTGATCCTGAAGAGTTCTTGAGCAAGTTTGGACGTGGAACCAAAGCAAACCGTGCCTGTTTTGTTCATACTCAAAGCTTGGAGCATTAATGGTGATTTCAAATTCTGTTGGATTCGTTTGCAACTGAACCTCATTCCTTCCATTAATCATCCATACAAGCATCATAGAAGAGCTTTGGAGCATCACAAGGCCTGGATAACACGATTCAACGGATCTGCACTTCAAGAGGTCATGAATCGATCTCTCTAATTCTCAAAATTATTGTGATATTGTTGTAGATCTAGGTTTGCTGGTAACTCTGAGCTTTGAATCATGAAATTCCATGCACTTTTGAGTTAGTTAGGGTTGATTAAAGTTTCATGCATGAAAATTTCTTTGCTCGATTCTCTCTTAACATGTGGAATTAGGCCTAGTTGTTTATTGATTCTTGATCTACATGAAATATGCTACAAAATCCTGTATGAGATTTGGATTTCTGGAACAAATGTTCTTGAGCTCGTATGAACATTCACTGTTCATCTTCTTCACGAGGAAGAAGATGAAGATCCTGCCTAAGGCCACGTTTTTGATCCATTTGGAAACAGATTTCTGCATGTGCATGTGTTAGCCTAGGGTTCACATCTGACTGGTCCACGTATGCGCTCGCTTGGCACTATGATTCGCTCACGTTCGTTTGACCGCGCCACACAAGCATTGACCATGCCAGGTCAATAAATGAAACGCTGCGTTTCATGCTTGGCGCGCTGGACAGTTTGAATTGTCTCCGGAATCGATTCCCAGCCGTGTCACTTATTTCAAATGCTTCATTTGTTTTCTCCTTTTCCCTCCATATATTCCATGTCATGCTTCACATGCTTTTTATTTTTTTTCTCATCTTTAAAAATTCATATCTAATTGAATATTGATCCAAAAATTACCAGGTTTTTTGCATTATGATCCTGATTCTCTCTAGTTTTTTATCATCATGATTTTACAAGTTGTGCTTGGCTGGATAATATTTTGTGCTAGAATGATTGAACATATATGCTTATTTGACATTGCCATGCTTATACCTCTGTGAAATGTTGGTCTTTGATCCAATGATTCTGAAATTTTGCATGATAAAATTACACAAATTGCTTGACATTTTAATGTTGATTTGGTATTTTTATCAATTGTCATTTCTGTTTTATGATTGTGCTAAGTTGGTGTGACAATTTGTGTCACACCTTTTGATGTTCAACTTGTATGATGTGTTTTCCATGCCAAATGATATCCAATTTCCCTGATTTTTTGTATGATGATCTTGTTATATGTCTTGAATGTGCTTGATTTTTGTTGGAATTATTTGACTCATTTCTGATTTAATTGAGATTTTTCATTCTGGTTGATCACTTTTGAGCTTTAAAATTGCCTTGAACTTCAATTGATCATGAAATGCTTTTGGTTAATGATATTGATGTGAGACCTTTTGGAATGTGTCAAGATGTGATTGAAGTTGATTCATGTTAATTTTCAAGTTCTGTTTTGAATTTTTTCTCCATCTTTGACCCTAGGCTTTGACCTAGTGGTTTGTTGCTTATCTTTGAGCTTTGATTTTAGGTTGAACATACAAGTTCCATGGTTAATGATGCTTCATCACTTGAGAATTGGTGTTTACTTTTGATTACTAAAATTGTGTGTTTTGTAGGGTTGATAACTCACTTGAGTTTGCTTTTTAGTTTATGCCATTGCTCATTGGGTTTGACTGTTTGATATTAAGTGTTGTCTGTTTGTCTGTACAGTTGAACTGATTTGTTTAGTTGTTTTCAGGTACATAAGTTGCTTAAGTTCAATTTGAACTTTGCTTTGCTTTGTTGCTTAACCACTTAGGTATAATCCTTCTTCTTCATGTAGTCTGGAAGACCTACTATTATTGGTAGGCACCTGTCTGAAGTCCTCCTTAAGAGGCAATGCTTGTGATTGTTTAATATTTGTGCCAAGCAGGAAAAGTCCTTTTATAAGGCAATTGGCAGATAAAAGAGATGTGTAATCCATCTCCTGCTACTCAGTGTGTCATTCACCTTGCTCACACCATGTGTTGATGCATTGTGAATACTAACCCAAGATCTTATAGAGTCAATCATTTGTGGAGAAGAGTTCCTACTTTCTGAACTCCCACACTTTCTATTGTTTAAAGCTCTCCCAGGCCAGGGATAAGAGCTATGAGACACACCCCTCATCTCCATTTCATCTGCTTCACCCTAACTCTCAATGTTAGGGTTAAGAGCTCAATATACCCCATTCCAGTTGGCTTTAAAGCCTAACCTTTCTTGAGCCCAATTGATTGTATATAGTGTGTGCTAATTGACTTGTTTGTTTGCTTACTTGATTCATCTGTGCATATTTGCTTGAGTGTGCCTTTGTGCATTTATCCTCATTTATTGTACATCATTTCATGATCATTGTTCATATCTTTGTGACATCTTTGTTTGTCCATTGAGGATTCAATTGTAAGTCCATTTATTGGCAGTTGTTTCCTATGATCTGGAAGGAGTTGGGACTAAGACCATGGATTGGCATCCTATTTCCTTGGAGTCGAGTGTAAGACCATTTATTGGCAACTTGTTTCCTCTTGCTTATTGCATTTATTTTGTTTGTTGTATGTGAGGAGTCAATTGTAAGTCCATTTATTGGCAGTTGTTTCCTATGATCATTCTTTGGAGATTGGTATAAGTCCATTGATTGGCATCCGGTATCCATGTTTGTTTTAGGAGATTGGTGTAAATCCATTGATTGGTATCCGATATCCTTCTTTGTTTTGTGAGATTGGTGTAAGTCCATTGATTGGCATCCGGTATCCATCTTTGTTGGCTTTGCCTGATACTTTTTTTATCTGTTATTTGCTCATTGCCTATTCCAAAGGAACCACTTGGATCATCTACATATGATCTCAAGAGGCGAACATCTAAGAAGTTTTACATCCCTCAACCTTCACCCTTTTTGTTCTAAAACCTCCTTTTGCATGTTGCTTCAAACTTGAAAAATATTGTGCAAACATTCTCACTCCTTTTCAAATTAGAAACCTGGTCCTTAAGCTCTTGATTTTCAAACTTCACTTTTGATTATACCTCTTTTTGAATTGAATCCTAATCATACTTTGACCATCTTTTTGTGAATACTCATAATCAATTAATTTCACTCATTCAATTGTTTTGTGGCTTTGTCCATTCTTGTTAAGTTTTTCATACATTAGCCATAGGTTTCAATTATCATAGTGGTTGATGTAAATCTTACCGTATCCTTAGTGAGTTGATTGTAAGTCTTCCATACTTATTATAGGGTTAACCCCTCACTAGTATGTTGAAGCTATCCTCACATGGTGGATTGTTGATTCAGGTTGAGTTTTCTCCCGTTGATAATGAAAGACCTTAGGGCTTTTGTTTTAAAATCAACTCACTTACTTTTTGGAAATCTTTTAGCCGAACTACGGCGTTTTGATCCTTGCCTTCCATGGAAAGGTACGTAGGCAACGGGTTCATCCGTTCAAACACAAAAATAATAACTTGTATACTCTTTTCTCATCCTCCCAATCATGTTTGCACAATAAATATTTCATAAACAAATAACATTTCGTACAACAAGTTGTGAAAAGGGCTCCCTAGGAGTACCTAGGACGTTTTGGATGCCTAACACCTTCCCATTGCGTAATTTACCCCTTACCCCGATCTCTGATCTTTCATTAGTTTTCTATGTGTAAAACTTCTTAGGCTTTTGTTCGCCTTTTAGCCATTCCTTTGGATAAATAAAAGTGCGGTGGCGACTCGATTTCTTTGTATGCTTTGCTTTTGATTTAATCAATAAATCATAAAGTGACGAATACACCGCTATAGTCACCACCATAATCCCAGGGCACAACACCCTCACTTTCATACGGAATAGGTCTAGGTACCGTGATGGTAATTGGAGCCACATCTGTCGGCCCTGACAAGTGGACAGGATCGAAATAAATGGTTATTGTTGAAATATCCTCATTCTCCAAAGCAACTTTCTCGAATCGGAGACTTCCCTCATCCATCATTTTCTGAACCGTCCCCCTCAACATCGCACACCCATTTGCAGTTACAGTACAAGCAGCACAATAATTATCACAACCAGTAAAAACTCCATTTTTTAACAAATGTCTCTTGACCACAGACATTAGGGTCCTTAACTGATCCACATCCGTCACTCCGATTTTACTTTTATCCTCAGAAATTACACCCACCATCATCTGACCATGCGCCGGCATGGGATTGGCATTAACATTCGGAGCTGGTGCAAGGTTGATGGCTTTGGAATCCACCAAGTCTTGAACAACATGCTTAAAGGCTTTACAACCCTCAATATTGTGCCCGGGAGCACCAAAATGGAACTCACACTTGACGTTCTCATCATAACTTGCAGGCCTCTGATCTGGTCTTAACGGAGCTAACGTCCTCAACTGTACCAACCCGAGATCCTTCAACTTCTTTAACAGAAAGGCATATGTCATGGGTGGCCTATCAAACTGGCGATCTGCCATCCTTCCCCTAACTTGGTACCCAGCCCTTTGTGTTCTCTGCTGAGGTGGCTGTTGTTGCTGTTGTTGTTGTACGGGTTGATTACCAGCAGGAATTGTTACTGCAGCAGTATGCTGGTAGTAATGATCCCTACCGTGTCCTCTTTGGGCATACACAACACTCGAGTCACCCTCTTTCTTGCGCTGACCATTCCCGAAGGGCTTCTTCACTCCAGACGACGGAGCATTTCCTTGTATTTTTCCCATTTTCAACCAGCTTTCAATCCTCTCACCAGCCACTACTATATCCGCAAAACCAGTAACTGGACATCCCACCATCCTCTCAGCAAAAGTCCCCTGAAGAGTACCCATGAACAAGTCTGACATCTCCCGATCCACTAGTGGGGGTTGAACCCTGGCAGCCAACTCTCTCCACCTTTGTGCATACTCTTTAAACCCCTCATTCGTCTTTTAAGACATACCCTGCAACTCGGTACGGCTTGGTGCCATGTCAGCGTTAAATTGGTATTGTTTGAAGAAAGCCTCCCCCAAATCCTGCCAACTCTTTATATCTGACGATCTCAGCTTGGTGTACCACTCGAGAGACCCGCCAGATAAGCTATCCTGGAAAAAGTACATCCAGAGCTTTTGATCCATGGTGTAGGCAGATATCTTCCGAACAAAGGCCTGAATATGAGTTTCCGGGCAAGAACTTCCATTGTACTTATCAAACGTGGGCACCTTGAACTTTTGTGGGATCACAATCCCCTCAACCAGCCCCATATTTGTCATGTTAATAATCCCAGGAGTGGTATGGCTTTCCAGAGCCCTAATCTTTTCTGCTAGTACTTGAATCTCTTTGTTCAGCGGTTGAATACCATACTGACCGAACTGCTCATTCAGCATAGAGAACTGATCCTCTTCTTTATCCTCCACAGCCCCAAAGAAAGGAGAAAACTGAGTTTCCTTCGGAATGTTGCCAACATGACTTGAGCCACTGCCTGTAGCAAAACCAAGACCACCACCATTGTTGACCACACCACCATTAGTTGCCTTCTTTCTGGGATCTCCACCACCCTTAGAACCACCAGGACCATTGCTGGAGTTACCCTCTTGATTATTACCATTATTGGCAATCGAAGCCAGCTCAAGCCTCTCCACCTTCTCGACGATTGCTTGCTGCCCCAGGGCGAACCCTTGCATGACGTTGATCAACTCACTCATCTTCTCTTTCAGCTCGAGAATGTCAGCGTTGGATGGATCCATCAGTCTGGGTTTGTTGCGTCTGGTAAAGTATCTGTATGGACGAGCTACGTACAGAGGGATGACTTTGCGTGCGCGAGCAATGATTCCTGAAAATAGAACACGTTAGAAACCGACACCTGCAAAATAGAGGACAAGTTATTATGATTCATGCATGAATGCAATGTCTATCCGTATGAAGAACATTTTGTCCTTCGATCCTGGCTTCATCGGGACGGATAATAATTCGACAACATTCTGACATCAATCATTTGGCTTTGCCGTACAGAAAGTTGTGCTTTAGCAAAGATATCGCCCGACCATGTGTGTGTTATGTAAGTGCAACATGGAAAAGCAAATAAAGCTTTGAGATCAATCACTAAATGATAATAACCACTGTATAGCAAAAGTGTGCAACACGTGCGAGAGTCATATATCATATCTGACACAAATCAACTTTACAATCCTCCAAAATATGAAAGAAATACGAGCAAGTGAATTCCGTCAACATGCCTGACGGTAACCCAACACGTGATAACAACTGCAATAAAAGACTAATCTGAAGAGGGTCCCACAGAAGGCTTTGCATCATCAACCATCCCGGTAAACTTCATAGTAAACCTGAGCTCAGTGTTCTCCTGCTGAAGTCTTCCCATCTCTTTCTGATGAATCTTCATCTGACGGAAATAATGGTCCCTCTCAGCAAGATAGTGATCTCTCTCGGCCATAATCTTCGCTTTCTCTTCTTCCTTAACCCTCAGCTTCTCTTCCCACTTTGTGGTAAGGGCTTTGGCTCTAGCTTCCCTTTGAGTCTTCATAAGGACTTGTCTCTTCTTTTCATCTTCAATGACCTTCAAAGCTCTAGCCAACTGCTCTTTGGTGCGGTCGTGCTCATTCGTAGATGACTCTAAAGCTTGGCTGATCTTACAGTAATAGGCAGTGTCTTTCTCAAAACGCTTCACCTCCAGAGCATATCTCTTAGCCTGGTCTTCTGCTTTCCCCTTGACTTCCTGATTAGCCAGTTGAATTCCAGCAACACTCATTTCTATCTCAGTCTTCTCTGCTTGCAGTTGATCTCTTGCCCTCCTCATCTCAAGAAATTCTTCCATACTGACAGAAGAGCGTGGCTCCTCAATCAACGGATACCAAAGATCACCCACAGGAAATGGCAGATGAGTGAGCTCAACCCTCTTCATGAGCCAATCATCAAATGGAGGAAAAGACCTGTTATCAGCTCTACCAAAAGGAATCTTGCCTTTCCTTTGAATGTTGCGCCATGCATTAGACACTTGCCTCAACAATGATTGATTACCTTCAACCGGGAAGTAGAAAGACTCCCGAATCTCACGCTCGAAGGGAGGAACCTCCATAGCAAATCCCATTTGTCTCTTAAGAAGCGTCGGGTTATAATTAATACACCCTTGAACTCCTATAAGGGGCACATTAGGAAAACTCCCGCAGCTGTAAATAAAATCTCGTCCAGCCACATCAATGTGAGTCCAAGCTATATCCTTGGCTCGCAAACCCATCAACTTGGTTGCCCAATTTACAGTATGGTCAAGAAAGACAAAGGCACCCTTGGAAGGTAAATATTCCATGAACCACTTATATAACAATTGAGAACAACATCTAACCAATCCTCCACGCCGCTTCTCATTCCGATTATGGATCGAATAGTAAACATCCCCAACCAAGGTAGGAATGGGATTCTTCTGAACAAACACACGGATGGCGTTAATATCCACAAAATTCTTCTGATTAGGGAATAGAATAATTCCATAAATGATTACGGCAAGCAAAGCACAAACAGTCTTCCAATTACCCAAAACAACACGTTCCTTGGCTTTGGCCTCCAAGAAACTCAGATGAAAACCGGGCAACTTTCCTTTCTCCTTCAACAATATCAGGTTCTTCCTCCGTAACATAAAAAGGAATCTGGTTTCTGACCCGAATGCCCAGAATACCGGCATAATCCTCCATCAAAGGTCCCAACAAATAGTCTGGGAAGACAAAACATCTTAAACCCGGATCATAAAACTGGAGAAGAGTATGGATGGCACTCCTATCCCCACCTATGAGCCTGAAAACCATCTTCATAATACTGCCATAAGCCTCACGGAACATCCCCACACGGTCAGGCATAAACAATGCTATCATACCCTTCAGCATCCTAATCTCTAGATCAAAGAAACTATAGACAACATCATATTTTAAGTCGGTCCTCATACCTGGAACAAGGATGTCACTCAACCAGAATGTCAATCAAGAATGTACCCTACATATGGATAAACAAGAGTTAGATGCGGATGAATGCGAAATGGGAATGATGCAGATGCATGAATGCAATTCAAAGTGCCATCTTCCAGGACATCTGAACATCAACTGTACTGGATTCCGGTCTCAGAACTGATCACAACCATCCAAGGGACTAAGCAACCACAAATCCAACTTGGGGGTTCCGAAATAAACGGAACCGGAGGATACATCACCATCATCACAGGAAAGTCACTGAACGGATAGCAACAAGATCATCTGAACAAGTAACCCCAAATCCAACCCGGGGATCCGAAATAAACGGAACCCGCTAATAAATACCACGGACAGAACTCCGGTGTGTCAGAAATAAATATCCATAAATCCAACTTATAAATAGAACCCAGATCACGAACCGAACCGAAGTCACCATCAAAGAGTCACCAACAGAACCTGTACCTGTAGGAACCAAACCCCTCCCCTCACAGGTGAATTCTAATAAGGTCATCCTAAGGCGGATAATCGGTCTCGACAATCGGATGAGATACTCACTGGGTTTGCCCTTTCGGGATTGCCGTGCAGCTCTCATAAGATCATCTAAACTAAAGATCCGAGAAAGAACGGTCACCGAAGTCAACAGCTCAAAGAGATAACCCAACCATAGTGGAAACTCCACAAGGAAAAGCTCTCTCAAGAGAACCTCGTTCGGCTGTGGTATGTCACGTCGCAACAACATATTAATCCAACATGAGAGGCAACATGAGACCACGCTAATCCTAGGTGTATACTCGGGCTTGGGTTTTAGCCCCACTCAGAACACCCACCTCCAAATCAGAGGAACCACCTGTCCAAAATCCAGCACAGTGATAACATGATGCATGCAAACATATATTCAAATATACATATAATCACAGTATAATAATCACAAATGCGATAAATAAATCAGTAAAAGCAACCCAAACTACCCTAAAAACTACGCTAGAGAGCGCTAGGATTGACTCGCTTAGGGAAGATGGACCAGCAAGAGGTCAACTTCAGTCCCCAGCAGAGCCGCCAGCTGTCGCAACGCGAAAAACAACCGGCGGGTAAAATACAGAGCCGCCACCGATGCTATTCATCCTATGACGGAAAGGGAGCACAGGACTAACCTAAGAAAGGGAAATGAACGGTCTTACGACCAGAGATTACAAGGTACGGGAGTCGGTTACGCAAGGGGAAGGATTAGCACCCCCTCACGTCCGTCGTACTCGACGGGATCCACGCTCAAAAGATAGCTCAAAGGAAAGGAAAAGGGTTGCTAATGAACTGCTCAAAGAAACTGCATAAACTAGAACGATAAACAGATGGGGAAGAGAAAAAAGACGGAGGAAGTGGACTCGTCAGGATGTTGCATCCTGGGCCTACGTAGTTTGTCAGAAACAAACATCAGAGTCAACGTAGTTCGGGAAAAGGAGGCATGCTCGCTAGGACATCGCATCCTATGCCTACGTATCTTCTCTATCTAGAGGAGAATCAGAGCACTCGTAACTCGGCTAACGCATGCTGAAACAAGACACCAAAAAGGGGGACGCTGAGACGTCAAAAGAAACACCCAAAAGGAAACAGAATGCCAATACATGGACTTACACCCGACTCCCAACAATAACAAAAAGGAAACAGAATGCCAATACATGGACTTACACCCGACTCCCAACAATAACAAAAAGGAAACAGAATGCCAATACATGGACTTACACCCAATTCCCAATAATAACAAACGCTAACCAGCGAACACCAAAGAAAACGGTTATTAGAACGAACCCCAACAAAGTAACCAAGTACCCAAAGATGAACCCCAAGTGAATAACAATCGTCACAAATGAACCCCAATATGAACCCCAAATGAAATACAATCGTCACAAATGAACCCCAAAGATGAACCCCAAGTCAATATAGGTGAACCCCGAATGGATAACAGATAACCGAAGTGAACCCCTAACTAGTGAACCCCGAATAATAACAGAAGAAATTCTCCAAGGTATGAACATACAACACACACCCACGATGAACAAACGGGTACTCACACCAAAGAAAACAAATGCCAGAAACAAAGACACGAAACGGAAAACATAAATTGAGAATAAGGGTGAACACACGCGAAAACAAAGAAAAGGATGCCCAGAGAGATTGTCCTCAACCTCCTGCCTACGTATCTCATCTGGTATGAGAATCAGGGCGATGTAGTTCCCCTTACCAGGGGTAAAACACTCTCCTAACCAGAGGCCGGGGAAACAACAAACTAATAGGGAGACTAAGACTCGAGCCTAATAGTTGTCAGGCAATCCACATCCCTAAATTGAGGTCTCTAACAAGAACTTAACTCACCCTGGAAGCGAGTCAACTCAAGTCTAAACTCTACATACGCTCAACTTCCTCAGAAGTTAATCATACGACTCCTACAGAAATGGAGATGAGAAGAGGAAAGCAAATAAGCACACCAACACAAGTAAACAAGCATCACACACTATATCCATACAAGAGGCTCAAACAATGGGTGGGCTTTAGTCAAGAGGGGTCATATCAACCTCGACAAATAAGCCAAACTGTAAAGGGCAATCTGTAGCTCTTAACCACTAACATTGAACGTCAGGGTGAAGCTGATCAAAGTCTAAATGAGGATGAGACCTCATGCTCTTAACCCTGGCCAGGGTGAGCTCATGACACAGAAAGCGTGGGGATCTAGAAAGTGGGATCCTTTTCCACTTGACAGACTCTGGACAAAAGATCTGGGGCACATGTTTAGAAGCATCAGCACGTTGTGCGAGCATAAAGAACGACACACTGAATAACGGGGAATCGGTTATAGATCCCTACCTTCCGTCAATTGCCTCTTCTCTTGGAGGCCTTATCAAATATAACACATGCCTCTTCTTGGAGGTCTTTGGGCATAATTTTAAACAAACACAAACAGAGCCTCTGAAGGAGGCTTGCCAGCAAAATGCCTGCCAAAAAGGTGACAGGACTTCAGACTACATGAAGTAAAGAAGCTAACTACCTGAGTGGTGTGTCAACCATAATCCAATGCTCAAGCAAGAGCTAAAGCAAGTAAGAAACTGAGGTACTTGAGTGGTGTGTCAACCACAATCCAATGCTCAAGCAAGAGCTAAAGCAAGTAAGCAACTAAGGTACCTGGAAATGGAGATCTCTGAAATCACGATCTCACGAGCTCAGCTGCTCCAGATCAACTCCTTTGAACTTCCTTTGAAGCTTTATGCAAAAAGCAATGGCTGAATCCTCTTGAATGCACCTCAATTTCCAAATCTGATCATCATGATAATGCACTTGAACTGCTTGATTTCTTGATGAATTGCACCAAACGAGGGATGATTCTTGATCAGTGAAGCATGAAGATCAAGAATCTGCAATGATCTTGGAGGTTTGTGTGAAGAAAATGCAAATTCAAAGAGAGATATTTTGAGAGAGTTTCTTGAATTCTAGATCTGAAAAGTTAGTTATGAGGCTTGTGATTAGGGTTTCTCTATTTATACTCCTTGCTAATGACACTGATAATCATTTTAGCCATTTACTAATCATGATTAGTGAGTTATCATACAAATTGCAAAAATGCAAATTGAGCTCCCATGGCCATAATACACGTGCTCATCCCCATGCTAGGATCTTAATCCACTCAAGAGCAACCAAGGGTCAAGATTTGAAGGTTGCTTTGCTTGCATCTCAAGCCAAGAATGAATGGTGAATATTTGCTTCAAAATGAACATGTGTGAAACAAGGGACATAAACGCCTCTTTCATGCATAGCAAGGGCTCATTTTTACTCAAATATGGTCTATGAAGAAGGCTGAAGTGAAGCCTTGCCTTGGTTCTTTGTGAATTTTGATTTGTAGCATGATATAATCCTTAGAACAAATGTGAAATAATGTGACTTTTGACCATGATCCCTTAAGGCTTAGCTTGCACAATTGAGTCAAATGATGTCATTTTGATATGCCTTGAACATGAGAAGCACTTTGCAAAAAGAATGAACCAATTTGAAGCATTATGTCAAAAGTTATGCCATTTTGAATTTCCATGCACACTTTGTGACCAAATGACCATAACTCCTCAACCACTCATCATATGGACATGAATTTATGACTTTTTGGAAAGGGGAGATAAATATATACAACTTTCATGTTCACCAAAAATCCATTTGAAACCTCTTTGACATTGACAAGTTGAAAATGGACCAAAAACTTGCCAAATTTGGAAACTTTGAATTATAGGTCATTTTCCACTTTTAGTAACTTTTGCCATGACCTTTGAATCTTCAAGATGGATGTTTAGAATGATGAATAGACCCTATTTTAACATGATTGAGGTGTCTCAACTCATTTCCCCACCTCATAGCCCTCAGTTGACTGCACAATTGACTTTTGGTCCTCAGATGACCTTGAAATGTCTTGATCAACTTGAGCCTCTACCACTTGGTGAAATTGCTTCAAAAAGAAACCCTAGCTCATGTAAGCTCCTCATAATAATCATGTGATCCTCATCCCAAGAAAATACCTCATCTCTTTGAGAAACCCCAGTTGGAATAACTGCATTGATTAAGGTTGACCAGAGGTCACAACCCTAATCCAGAGTAATCTGAAGATGCACTCTGAAACCCTTGATGTTGATAGAACCATGATGATGGTGATATATCCTTGCAGATAAGATGATTCTCAATACCTTTGAAGAATCAAGAAACCTTAATTGGAGCCCATACCCTCAGATGGTTGATGATCAATTCATAGAGACCCCCAGGCTTGAATCACCTAACTTCCCCATCTTTTGAAAAGACTTTGGAGGATGACCTTCTCATTTTCATATGAGATGCAAAACGCAATACCTGATACCCTAAACATGAAATGCAATGTCCCAAACTAGTCTTAAGAAGAGGAGGGCAAATTTTGAGGTGTTACATCATGTTCAGATGAGATACGTAGGCACGAGACGTGATGTCTTGCCGAGTTTGACTGACGACTAACAACTAAGCCTTGTTTGCTTTCGCCCTTGCTGCGATTCTTTTCTCTCTCCCTCGTTGCGATCGAGACCTTCCCTTTCTCTTGCCCTAGTTGCAATCAAGACCTTTGTTCCCGTAGTTAGCTGAACTACGTTTTGCTCTGATTCTCATTCCAGATGAGATACGTAGGCATAAGACGCTATGTTTTATCGAGCACACCTCTCTTTCGCCCATAGGTATCCGAGCTACGAAGACTCTGATTCTCATACTCAGGTGAGATACGTAGGCAGTGGATGTGATATCCTTGCGAGTCATTTTCTTTTGACCTTCTTTTAGCAGATAGTACCTTAGATATACCTACACCCTTTAGATTAGAACAATAAAAGTGGATACCGTAGAGTACTGCGGATGCGTAGGGGTACTAATACCTTCCCTTCGTATAATCGACTCCCGAACCCTAGATTTGGTTGCGAGACCTTGTCTTTTCCTCTCTTCAGGTTTTCTTCGATCGTTTCCTTTCCCTCCTTTGGGATAAATAACGAACGGTGGCGGCTATTCTGTTTCTTTTCCCGCCGGTTGTTTTTCGCGTTGCGACAGCTGGCGACTCTGCTGAGGACCCAATTTCCCTATGCGAGTCCCTCCTAGCTTTTATGATTTTCTTATTTGTTGGGTGTTTACTCTTTTGTACAGTTATTTACTTTCAGCATTTATTTGCTTTATCTTATTACATTGTGTACATATGATTGTTGTATTTGCTGGATCTGTTGGGTTGGTTGTTTATTAGGATGGGTTGTTCTATGAGAGATAAGCCCACTACCCAGGCTTGAGCGTACACACAGGTTTTAGGGTGGATAGTCATGAGGCTTGCGCAGCATGTTGCTAAGTTAAGTCGTTCATGAGACTGTCGCAACGCGAAAAACAACCGGCGGGAAAAAAACAAACAGAGCCGCCACCGTGCGTTATTTATCCCAAAGAAGGGAAAGGAAACGCTCGAAGTAAACCTGGAAAGGAATGGTCTTACGACCGGAGATTACAAGGTACGGGAGTCGGTTACGCAAGGGGAAGGTATTAGCACCCCTCACGTCCGTCGTACTCGACGGGATCCACGCTCAAAAGAATAGAATAAGGTTGCTAAATAACTTCCCAAAAAGAATGCACACACTGGAATCAAACACAGATGGAAGAAAACGGAGGAAGGGGACTCGGCAGGATATCGCATCCTGGGCAGACGTAGTTTGTCAGAAACAAACATCAGAGTCAACGTAGTTCGGGGAAAAGGGGAATGGGCTCGCTAGGATATTGCATCCCATGCCTACGTATCTCATCTGGAATGAGAATTAGAGCTATCGTAGTTCGGCTAACGCACGCCGAAACAAAACGCTAAACAGAGACGCTGAGACGTCAGAAGAAACACACAACAGGAAATGGAACGCCAATCGCTGGGCTTACATCCAACTCCGAACACACAAACACGCACGAGAAACCGAATGCCAATGCCTGGGCTTACATCAGACTCCAAACAAACACAACACAAAAGGGTTGGAAAAGAAAAAGGGTGCCCGGAGAGATCTCACACGATCTCCTGCCTACGTACCTCATCTGGTATGAGGATCAGGGCGACGTAGTTCCCCTTAACAGGGGAGAAACTTTCTCCTACCCAGAGACTGGGGAATAACAAACTAAAAGGGAGACTGACTCGAGCCTAATAGTTGTCATGCAATCCACAATAGTCCTAGGTCGAGGTATCTAAACAAAACCTAACTCGCACAGGAAGCAAGTTGAAACAGCAAATAAACAGCAAGTAAACATCACAGGTGAACAGGTATCACACACTATATGCAAACAAGCGGCTCATACAAGGCTGGGCTTTAGTCAAGGGGTCACATCAACCTCGACAAACAAGCCAACTGGAAGGGATATCTAAGGGCTCTTAACCACTGACATTGACCGTCAGGGTGAGCAGATGAAATGGGAAATGAGGATTAGACCTCATAGCTCTTAACCCTGGCCAGGGTGAGCTTGAATCAAAGAAGGTGTGGGAGTCCAGAATGAGGAACTCTATTCCACATGACTGACTCTATATACAATGATCTTGGGTTAGGTTCAAGAGTTTCAGCACGTAGTGCGAGCATAATGAACGACTCAAACGGTTAGCAGGGGATTGATTACTAATCCCTTCTATCTGCCAATTACCTCTTCACTTAGGAGGACTTGAAGTACAAGGCACAAATATAAACAAGCACAAACATTGCCTCTTAAGGAGGACTTCAGCCAAATGCCTGCCAAAAGAAAACGACAGGGCTTCCAGACTACATGGAGTTAAGAAATTACCTAAGTGGTATGCCAACCACAAGCAAAGCAAAGCTCAAGTAATGAGCTAAAGCGACTAATGTACCTGTGTGAAAAGCTAAACAATCAGTATTCACATTCAGACAAACCATCAACAGACAAACAACAACGGTTTTCAATATACACAACAAGCAAGTCACAAAAGGCATTCATTCAAGTGAGTCCACCACCAAAAGACCTACAACACAATCAACATTAGTTAAACAAAGCAAAATTGCATCTCAAGCAAGGAGATCACATCATCCATTAGAATTAATTGCTTGAACCTGAAATGCAAAGCTCAAAATGTGAGTACAAACCACTAGTGCAAAGACTAGGGTCAAAGGTGAAGAAAAAAGCCAAAATAGAAACCAATATTTCACATGAAGCTCATTTATTCACCTAAGAACATGTCCTAAAAAGGACCAAGTCAAAATCATTAAGCAAAGTCATCACATGAGGAAGATATGGCAAAGGCAATTATAAAGCATACAATTGGACATCAAGAATAAAAATTCCATATTAAAACAGAAATGAATCAAACAATCATGAAAATATTTATGTGAGCTCAACATGTTAAACACAATCATCATGCCAAAAATTAGAATCAGAGAAGCTCATTTGATATGGCAATGAAAATGAATAAGATCAATATCAAATTGTGTGACACACATTGTCACACCATACATTCATGTGCCTAAAACAGAAATTAAAAATGCTAAAAATGCCAAACCAATTCTCACAAATCACGTATCATGTTAGGAATCAGCATATAAAATTTCATGGCAATTGGACAATTAATGAGCATTTCACAAAAGATTGAATGAAGCATGGTACATTTGCATACATGTTCAAATAATCCAACACAATTCAAAATCCAGAAATGATAAAATCATGAAATCATAACCACAAAATAGTAGACATCCATATGAACATGTAGCAAAAAATTTGGAATTATTTGGAATCATTTTCAATTTTTTACGATTTTTACAATTTGAATGAAACAAAATGAATAATGTTGAAAATAATTGGAAAATGATAATGTGAATTAAAAAACAAATAGCATGTGGTGAGGATCGAACCAAGGTAAGCATGGTTCAAGGCGCTAGCAAGCAAAACACAGTCGTTTAAGGCATGGTAAAGGAAATCAAATGAATTTCACAAACGCTCAACTGTTGGTGTAAGCCCTAGAGGCCAATACTTTTGGTACTTGTATCGAATTATTTATTAATAATAAAAGGCATTTTCTTTATTATGGTTGATTAATAAAGTCCCTAGAATAGATAGTCCGTTTAATGTATTAAGTGTGACTTAATCATGAGAACACATTAAACATAAGGGCATTGTTCTTAAAGTATCCGTAGTCGAGCTTTAATGTGAAATGGGATAACATTAAAGCATTAAGACTATTATGTTTGTAGACTGATGATCACCTCTCATGGATCATGGATAAAGAGTTATCAAGTCTTAAACATAGGTATGAATATTATGAGTAATATTTATACCGGATTGACCCGCTATGAGAATACTATATAGAAAGTTATGCAAAGTGTCATAAGTTATTCTCATGGTGATAATAGTGTATACCACTCTTCGACCTGAAACCACTATGGATCCTAGATGTAGAGTTGAGTGCCTTATTACTGATCCAACGTTATCCGTAACTCGATGACCATAAAGACAATTGATGAGTACTCCACAAAGCATGTTGAGGGACATGAGTGTCCTAGATGGAATTTGCCAATCCTGCGTAACAGGATAAATGTCTATGGGCCCAATATTGAACTGGACAAGGGTGACACGGTCTATACCTTGTGTTCAATATAGACATAAGGGCAAAGGGGTAATTATACACATAATTATTATCACAGGAGGTTTTGTCAGATCACATGACATTTTCGTGACTTGGGTAGCAGTGATGTGTTGCTAGATACTGCTCACTGTTTATTATGTTAAATACGTGATTTAATATAATTGCCAACGTCGCGAAAACCTATAGGGTCACACACAAAGGACGGATTGATGAGAGATAGAATAATTAAGGAACATCGTAAGGTACGGTGTACTTAAGCAGAATACGAAATATGGTAAGGTACCAAATACTTAAGTGATTTTGGCATATTATGAGATATAGGCCAAAATGCACTTAAGTGGGCTTTTTGGCTTGAAGCCCACACAAGTGGTTCTATAAATAGAGCTCTTGTGCAGAAGCTTTGTATGGGAATACAACACAACTGAAGAGTTGGAATTTCGTATCTCTCTCTCACTCAAAGCCTTCATTCGTAATAGCTAGCACTGCGATTGAAGGAATCCGTTCCTGTGGACTGAGTAGAGACGTTGTCATCGTTCAACGTTCGTGATCGCCCCGTGGATCTGTATCAAAGGTTTTGATCATTATCAGAGATTTGCACCAAAGGTTTGAATCACCACAAGAGGTAACGATTCTATCACTGATCATGCCCATTCGTAAGGATCACTAAATGGAGAAATTTTTAAATTCCGCTGCGCCTTGGATGGCAATTATCCTACAGTGGTATCAGAGCCACTTACGAAACCATGAATCTGATATCTATTTTTGTTATGTAATAATATGATTAAAACAGAATGAATCATAGGTTAAATTGAGATCGATCAAGTTACATATATGTGATATATGTAACCCTTATGCAAAATACATTATACATGATATAATGTTCTTGTTTCGTTCATTCAGAAACCTCGATGATTGTTTTCCTTTGAGCGATCAATGGTCGTTTGCTTCTTGATCCGACATTAGTATGGTGAAGCAATGACGTGTTGATCAATCATACTGAATTAACAACCGAGACGTGTTTGACGGTCTGAAATTGGTGCATTAGGGTTAGTAACGGCACAAGGGTTGTGTTGTCAGAGAGTTATGCGATTGGGGTTTGAACGCACAAGAGTTGTGCTTCCTAAACACTTTTTGGAACAGTGTTAACCGGTTAACGCGTATGGTTAACCGGTTAACGGAATGCGAAATAAATTTTTTGATATTTTCAAACAGTGTTAACCGGTTAACGCATTTGGTTAACCGGTTAACGCAAGGCGGAAAACAGTTTTCGAAGACATTTTCAAACAGTGTTAACCGGTTAACGCATTTGGTTAACCGGTTAACGCAAGGCAGAAAACAATTTTTTCAGATTTCAAAACAGTGTTAACCGGTTAACGCATATGGTTAACCGGTTAACGCAAGGAAATTTTCGCCCATTCGACTAACTCAGTGCTTTAAAAGTGTCAAGTGTTGATACGAAAAGCGACATCGATTTTAAATGAATTGTTCATTAAAATGTGATGATCGGTCGTCGAAATTTAATTTGATTCTAATTAATTAAAGGAATTAATTATAATAATAATAAAGTGTTTATTATTGTCTTGTGGTGATCGGTTATGGCCTTAGTTTTCCTTTGTTTTGTTTTGGGTTTTTAAAATACGACCTGCGTGTCGTGCCTCTCTCTTAATCTCCCAAATGTAACTTCTTTTCTCATCTCACTCCCTCGTATGTAAAACGAGTTTCTTTCATGTAATATAATGATATGAAGAAAGCAAAGAAGTCAGTGCCAAAGGAGGACAACCTTGAAGATCTTGCTTGGAGAAGCTTAGATCGTTGTAGGTTAGCTTAGGTTCTCTCATTGGCTTGGGAGAACAATTGCGCTAGGGGCCATAACTGTTTCATTTTGTTTGTATGTATGTTGATGCATGTGAATGTATGTTGATGCATGTGAGAGAAGGTTTATATGATAAACAAGCCGGTGAGATCAGAAAAATTGCAATTCCCTCAAAACTAAATATTAAGTTTTAAGCTTTCCAAGTTTTAACACTCATCAAGACTAGTATCGAATAATGTAGGTTTCGCCTACGCGAGGTGCATGTTCTATATTAGTAAGGTGCGATGGGATAATTGTAATATCCAACTGTTAAAACAATGGGTCAAACTTAACTAAACAAATTATAATAAGATTATATATGTTTAGAAGCAAGAGTTGGGAATAATCCATATGATGGATTGGAATAAGGAGTTATTCACCCAACTGAAATTTTCGAGAGTTGTATGAGATACAATTGGAAGGAGTTCCTACCTAAAATAACCTAGTTTTGTGTAATCCGCCTACGCGGACTTAGAACGAAGTGAAATATGGATCTCGACCCACTAGAAAATCTTCCAACGGGATTTTCCAAATCAGATGATGAGGGTCATTTGTTTTGAGTAAAATAGTGGGAGCATATTTAATTAAAGGCCTAATTAAATATGTCAATGATACTTATATTTTCATTAATCCTTGTGTAGATTACCATGACAACAAACACCTCTAACAACATATTGCGATCAAACCTTGACAAAGAAAAATTGTCTGGGACAAATTTTCTGGATTGGTACCGAGACATGAGGATTGTCCTCAAACATGATAAAGGGAAAGGCAAGGAAGTTGCCAAACCCAAACCCACTAGTGCTGCCTTGAAGCCTAGTGGAAGCATAGAAAAGGAAGGCACCTGCTTCCATTGCGGTAAGACCGCACACTGGAAGAGGAACTGCCCAAAGTACCTGGAAGATAGGAAGAAAGGAGTAGAGACTCCAACTTCAAGTATTTTTGTTATTGAAATTAATTTATCTACTTCTGCATCATGGGTATTAGATACTGGATGCGGTTCTCACATTTGTACAAATGTGCATGGACTGAAAAGGAGTAGAGATTTGGCAAAAGGTGAAGTCGACCTACGAGTTGGCAATGGAGCAAAGGTTGCTGCCTTAGCCGTAGAAACTTATGAATTGACTTTACCTAGTGGTTTAATAATTCAGTTAGAGAACTGTTATTATGTACCAGCAATTAGCAGGAATATTATTTCTGTTTCTTGTTTGGACAAGTTCGGTTTTTCATTCATAATAAAGAACAATTGTTGTTCAATTTATTTGAATGATATATTCTATGCTACTGCTCAAATGAACAATGGATTATATGTCCTTGATCTTGAAGTGCCAATTTATAACATTAATACTAAAAGGATGAAACCTAATGAGTTAAATCCAACTTACCTTTGGCATTGTCGATTAGGCCACATAAATGAGAAACGCATTTCCAAACTCCATAAAGATGGATTGTTGGACTCTTTTGATTATGAATCATATGAGACATGCAGATCTTGTTTAATTGGAAAGATGACAAAATCTCCATTCACAGGAAAAGGTGAAAGAGCTAATGATCTTTTGGCCCTCATACATACTGATGTATGTGGACCACTGAACATACCAGCCAGAGGAGGTTTTCAGTACTTCATCACATTCACTGATGATTTCAGTAGATATGGTTATGTGTATTTAATGAGACACAAATCAGAGTCCTTTGAAAAGTTCAAGGAATTCAAGAATGAAGTACAAAACCAACTGGGTAAGAATATTAAAACTCTTCGATCAGATCGAGGTGGTGAGTATTTAAGCCTAGAGTTTGATGACCATCTGAAAGAGTGTGGGATCATATCCCAACTCACTCCTCCTGGAACACCCCAATGGAATGGTGTGTCTGAGAGAAGAAATCGAACCCTGTTGGACATGGTCCGATCCATGATGAGTCAAGCCGATCTTCCAAACTCCTTTTGGGGACATGCGTTGTTGACCGCAGCTTACACACTCAAACGTGTTCCATCCAAAAAGGTTGATAAGACACCATATGAGATATGGAGTGGTAAGAGACCACATATGTCTTACATGAAGATTTGGGGTTGCGAAGTTTATGTGAAACGACAAATTTCAACTAAGCTTAAGCCCAAATCTGACCAATGCTTATTTGTGGGGGTATCCTAAAGAAACAAGAGGATATTACTTCTACAATCCTTCTGAGGGCAAAGTGTTTGTCGCTCGAACTTGAGTTTTCCTAGAAAGGGATTTTATTTCCAAAGGAATCAGTGGGAGGAAAGTAGAACTTGAAGAAATTCAAGAATCACAAAGCATCGATACACCTATGGAGGAATTAGAGCAGGAAACACAAGTAGTTGTGTAAGAGCAACCTGCTCAAGTAGAACAAGACCAGCGTAGGTCAAGCAGGATACGTCACCTACCTGAGATATATGGATATCTGATCAAGGTGATGTATTACTCATGGGTCAAGATGAGCCTGTGACCTACTCATGGAATCTTCGTTTTGATGAAACAGTAAAACTGTATGGATTCATCGAGAACGAAGATGAGACTTATGTCTACAAGAAGGTTAGTGGGAGTATGATCGTATTCCTGATATTATATGTAGATGACATATTACTCATTGGAATCGATATCCCTACCCTGCAACAAGTAAAGTCTTGGTTGGGGAAATGCTTTTCTATGAAGGATCTGGGTGAAGCAGCCTATCAGAATCTATAGAGATAGATCATGAAATGCTTGGCCTAAGTCAGAGTACATAGACAAAGTGCTGAGACGCTTTAATATGAATGATTCCAATCTGGTTATGTGTTTTGCTTAAATGGTGGCACTGTGAGCTTGAAAAGTTCAACGCAAGATGCAGTTGCTGATTCTACAACTGAGGCCGAGTATATTGTTGCCTTAAGTGCAACAAAGGAAGCTGTTTGGATCAATAAACTTGGCATAGTCCATAGCATTGTGGATCCCATTGGTCTCTATTATGATAACAATGGTGTTATCGCACAAGCTAAGGAGCCTAGATCTCACCAACGATCCAAACACATACTTAGGCGTTGTGCGAAAATATGTAAAGTACCTACACTTGACAATATAGTTGACCCACTGACAAAGCCTCTTGCGCAGCAGAAGCATGATGGCCATGCTAGATCAATGGGCATACGGGGTATGCCTGATTGGCTCTAGTGCTAGTGGGAGATTGTTGGTGTAAGCCCTAGAGGCCAATACTTTTGGTACTTGTATCGAATTATTTATTAATAATAAAAGGCATTTTCTTTATGATGGTTGATTAATAAATTCCCTAGAATAGATAGTCCGTTTAATGTATTAAGTGTGACTTAATCATGAGAACACATTAAACATAAGGGCATTGTTCTTAAAGTATCCGTAGTCGAGCTTTAATGTGAAATGGGATAACATAAAAGCATTAAGACTATTATGTTTGTAGACTGATGATCACCTCTCATGGATCATGGATAAAGAGTTATCAAGTCTTAAACATAGGTATGAATATTAGGAGTAATATTTATACCGGATTGACCCGCTATGAGAATACTATATAGAAAGTTATGCAAAGTGTCATAAGTTATTCTCATGGTGATAATAGTGTATACCACTCTTCGACCTGAAACCACTATGGATCCTAGATGTAGAGTTGAGTGCCTTATTACTGATCCAACGTTATCCGTAACTCGATGACCATAAAGACAGTTGATGAGTACTCCACAAAGCATGTTGAGGGACATGAGTGTCCTAGATGGAATTTGCCAATCCTGCGTAACAGGATAAATGTCTATGGGCCCAATATTGAACTGGACAAGGGTGACACGGTCTATACCTTGTGTTCAATATAGACATAAGGGCAAAGGGGTAATTATACACATAATTATTATCACAGGAGGTTTTGTCAGATCACATGACATTTTCGTGACTTGGGTAGCAGTGATGTGTTGCTAGATACCGCTCACTGTTTATTATGTTAAATGCGTGATTTAATATAATTGCCAACGTCGCGAAAACCTATAGGGTCACACACAAAGGACGGATTGATGAGAGATAGAATAATTAAGGAACATCGTAAGGTACAGTGTACTTAAGCAGAATACGAAATATGGTAGGGTACCAAATACTTAAGTGATTTTGGCATATTATGAGATATAGGCCAAAATGCACTTAAGTGGGCTTTTTGGCTTGAAGCCCACACAAGTGGTTCTATAAATAGAGCTCTTGTGCAGAAGCTTTGTATGGGAATACAACACAACTGAAGAGTTGGAATTTCGTATCTCTCTCTCACTCAAAGCCTTCATTTATAACAGTTAGCACTGCGATTGAAGGAATCCGTTCGTGTGGACTGAGTAGAGACGTTGTCATCGTTCAACGTTCGTGATCGCCCCGTGGATCTGTATCAAAGGTTTTGATCATTATCAGAGATCTGCACCAAAGGTTTGAATCGCCACAAGAGGTAACGATTCTATCACTGATCATGCCCATTCGTAAGGATCACTAAATGGAGAAATTTTTAAATTCCGTTGCGCCTTGGATGGCAATTCTCCTACATCAACGCATGGTATCGAACACAGGATGTAAAGTCTAAAGGCGTCCAAACAGTAACATTGGAGCCCTGAACCAGACAAACCCTAGACTGTTCATGGCGCGGCGGCCAGCGGTGGTTTCCACCGTCTTCTTCATGAAGACGGTGGTGCTACAGTACCACATCACAATTTTTTTCCAGATTTATGCAAATCATATACCATTCGAAAGCTTATCACATGTAGAACACAAATCTATCATTAACTAATCTTAATTCTCAATGGATCGAGCAAATCGAACAAAAACATTTATGCATTCAAAACTTCAATTCCAGATATCTCATGCAATTCTTCACCATTTTAAATTCTATTTACATCAGCATGCTCAGCAGTGAAGGATCTACAACATTATGTACATAAAATGGAGAATTAAGAGATTCGAAATCCTAACCTCTTGAAGAGCAATCAATGGAACTGTGGATCCAAGGCCTTGCAAGTGTTCAAATCTGCTCTATCAACCTTGTTAAGAAGTCTGATGCACGAATCAATGCTTGGAAAGGCTTGGATCTAGCTTAATCTTCAAGTTCCATGTTCATCTACATGAGCTTGATGTGCTTGATCTTGGCTCAAATTCTTCAAATCAATGCTTGAATCTTCATCAATACCACTCAACAAACCAGAATATGGAAGAAAATTGCTATACTATATGGAGATTTTTGAAGTTTCAATTTGGAGAAAATTTGGAGGGAAAAAAAATTTGAGATCTAGAATGTGATGTTATCAACAATTCTGTTATGATTAAGGCTTTAAACTATGTGTTAATCATGCTGAAAAATTAATTAGGCAATGGTTAATTAGAAGTTAATGAGAATGAGGTGTTTTAGCAAATTTGGAAAAGTGTGGTGCATGGCCTAATTTGGACGTGAATAGTAGCATATAATGATCCATTTTCACTCAAAAGCATCTAATAAGCATAATGGCAATGGTATTTTGTTCATATGATGCACCAATTTTGAATTTCCAAATTTCCCTCCAAAATGAACATGCATGAGCATTTGATCATGTAATAAAATTTCATGCAATTCAATGATGGATTTGGAAAATATGAGTCATAAGGAGCATAATGCAAAAAGAGGCACTCAAATTGGAGTTTTGGATCAAAAGTTATGGCTTGTTGAAATTTCATGCACACTTGGCAATCATTTGATCATATCTTCCCAACCATTCATCATAAATTCATGATCTTGGACTTTTTGGAAATGGGAGAGAAATATCTACAACTTTCATGTTGGACAAAAATTCATTTGAAGCTTTGTTGATGATGTAAAATCAAGTTGAATTTGGACCAAAATCTTTCCATTTTTGGAAACTTGAAATTACAGGTCACTTTCCATTTTTGGAAACTTTTGCCATGACCTCAAATTCTTCAAGATATATATTTATAATGACAAATGAACTTCTTTTGAACATGAATGAGGTGTTGAAACTCATTTCTCCACCTCATAGCCCTCAATTTACTTTCTATTGACTTTCTAGGTCCTCAGATGACCTAGCCATGCTCTGGTCCCTTTGAGCCTCTAACACTTGGCCAATTTGCTTCAAAATGAACCTTGGCTCATATAAGCTCAATATAATGATCATGTGATCCCCATCTCAATAGAATACCTCATCTCCTTGAAAATCCCTGGTTTAAAGAATGCAATTGATTAGGGTTGACCAGAGGTCAAAACCCTAATCCAGAGGAATCTGAGCATGAACAATGAACCCCTTGAGGATGAAATAACCATGATGATGATGATGTACCCCTGCAATCAAGATAAAGATCAACCTCCTTGAAGAACCAAGAAAACCCTAATTGAAGCACAAACCCTCAGATGGTTGGTGATCAATTCAATAAGACCCTCAGGCTTGAATCTCTTAACCTCTCTATCTTCTGAGAAAGACTTAGGAGGATGACCTGTTTATTTTCACATGATATGCAATATGCAAATGCCTAATGTCCTAAAACATGAAATGCAATATGCTAAGCTAGCCCCAAGGAGAGGAGGGCAAATTTTGAGGTGTTACAGCTGCCCCTATTCAATCCACTGTGAACCTGTCGATATGAACAGCCTCGGCTTTTAGATGATCAGAGTGAAGAGTGGTTGAATACCAAGAACAGACAAACAATTTGCGCTCCGCTGGGGATTACTATATTTTTGATTTTCTTGAAGCCCACAACTTTTCTTGATTTTTTGCTTTTCTTGAACCCCGAACAACTTTTCTTGATTTTTTGCTTTTCTTGAACCCCGAACAAATATTTTCTTTCACGTGGATGATCCCAGATCACCGCATTTGAACCCCGACAACTTCATATTACTCTTGTTTGCCAAATCATGAACCCCGTTCTCCAGTTGAACCCCAGTCGCCTGACGATAACTCGCGATCGCCGTTGTGAACCCCGCTCTCCAGAAAACAACCTGTGTCTCCCTTTCTCCATTTTAACCCCATTCTCCAGAAAACACCTCGTGTCCCCCTTTCTCCATTTGAACCCCGTTCTCCATTTTCTTGTGATAATTCCGCTGGCAACACCGGAAATAATCACCAAAACACCACTCTGATGGCGACATATCAGAGGATATACCTCCTCATCAGGAAGGTAATCATGTGCATTTCTTCCTTCGAAGATACCCATAACGACTTCTGTTGGCCTCGCCAAAGTCTAAGGTGACACATGATTAGAAGACAATCCTGAGGACCTCATCCGGGATACAATCTTCAACTCCAATCTCCATTTGAACCCCGCTCTCCAGAAAATGCCGCAACACTTCCTTTTCTCCATTCTTCGATTTTTCGCGCTGATCACGTAACGTTCTTTGATCTTTATTTCCATCTCCGCCCGACGGAAAATTTTCCTCCAATATCGCACTACTGGGGAACATTGTTGCTCCAACATCATGATGCCAAACTCCTCAGAGAAACACCTCCTAATTTCTATCTCGCACGACAGGAACCTCCTCCAATATTGCACTACTGGAGAATACCGTTGACCCAACGCCACGATGCCAAACTCCTCAGAGTAATATCTTCACCATCCGGTGAAACCAATTCTCAAGCGGTAACCACGGCTTGAGTACCATCTTCACCAACCAGCTAAACCAATTCTCAAACAGTAACCACGGCTTGAGACTAGCTTATGCTTGCAATGCTTATGCATGATGATGATTTTTTTAGCGTAATGCTCCATAACCATGGAAATGCTACGCAATGAGTTATGCAATATGCTATGCTTCTCTAAATCATGAATGCATAAAAAGTATCCCCCTCAAGGGACTCTTCTGGGGAGTTCGAGGCACTCTGTTGAGGAGCTCGATACCACTCCAATCTCCACCCTGTTGGGGAATAGCACTGCTGCTGGGGGAAAGGACAATCCTCACCAGGGATGACCTCCGCTGAACCCGATCCGCTTGGGGACCTCGCTGGGGAAACAACAGTCTTCACACTTGCTGGGGAACTAACAAGCTCCACCATGCTAGGGGAAACAGCAACCTTTAGACTCGTTGCTGAGGAAAAAGCTAGCAACGGACACCTCCGCTGGGGAAATAGCAGCCTTCAGGCTCGGCTGCTGAGGAAACACCAATCTCGAACTCGATGGGGAGATAACAATCCCGACCCTGCTAGGGGAGACACAAACCTTGAATCTACTGGGGAGGTACGAAATTTTTGACATGGAACACCTGTCGACTCATCGAACACCGGCATTCATCATCTAACCATAATGTCAATTTTCCACTTCAGACTTTGAAGAGTCTTCTTGATTAACCCCCCAGGATCGTCGCACGTCTTTCGCCATTTTCCACCATTCTTCAATTCTTCATCCCTGATTAGACTCTGCGGTGATCTCTTGTCAAAAGCTTCACATCCCAACCTGCAAGTGAGTGAAAATATCTACAGCACCTGCAAAACAGATCGTTAGATAACAACGTGCCCCAGGCGTGCCAAAATTTCAACACCTAGGTCACTCAACCTTCCGAATAAGATTTCACGTTTTCAATCTTACGAACATGCATTGGAAGGGATCTCCATGTCTCAAAATGCAAATATTTCTTATCAAAATAAACGGATGTTTTTGCAATCAAAGCGGTAATGAAAAACAAAAACAAAATTATTTGACTGAATATGCATTTTATTGATTGGAAAAAAAAGTGTGGCTCGTAACTGAGCAATACACAGGAAGCAATCCCTGAAAAGAGGTAATTGCACACAAAAGGAAAATCTATCCTAATGGCAATGTGAACCCGTGATCTCATCGAGTTCCAACTCGGTTACACCCCATATGTCCTCAAGACTCTCCGTGCTTTCTGCCTTCTGAACAAGACGCTTCCGACCGATCCCTGCCGGGGATTATCCATATGTCATATCCAAATCACAAACGATCATGCTAGACGCAGTTGTTCGTTTCAATCCCTCTTTTGCCTGGACCGCCCTCTCGAGTTTTCAGTCCATCGAGATACCCTTTTTTTGCCCAAGACGCCCTTGTGGGGTTTTCGACTTGCCGAGTGTACAGTTTTTTCTTTTTATCCCTAATTTTTGCCCGAACCTTTTTATTTTTTCTGGTTCGCCGGGATGCCCATTTTTGCCTGGACTATTTTATTCTTTTCGTCCAGCGGGTCTCTTATACGAAGTATTTTTTAACTGCGTCCGCATTCACAGGGGATGGAAAATCCTCGCCATCCATGGTCGTCAACAACAAGGCTCTGCCAGAGAAAACCTTCTTGACCACGAATGGACCCTCATAATTGGGTGTCCACTTGCCCCAACGATCGTTCTGAGGAGGAAGGATCCTTTTCAGCACCATATCTCCCACGTGATACACACGAGGTCGCACCTTTCGGTCAAAAAGCACGCTTCATTCGCTGCTGGTACAACTGCCCATGACAGATGGCCGTCAGCCTCTTTTCCTCAATCAGGCTCAACTCTTCATACCGAGTCCTTACCCATTCAGCCTTTTGTAATTTCACGTCCATCAGGACTCTTAACGAAGGAATCTGAACCTCAATCGGTAGCACGGCTTCCATCCCATACACAAGCGAGAACGGCGTTGCCCCAGTAGATGTACGCACCGAGGTACGATACCCATGCAATGCAAACGGCAACATCTCGTGCCAATCCTTATAGGTCACGACCATCTTCTACACAATCTTCTTAATATTCTTATTGGCTGCCTCGACCTCCCCATTCATCTTCGGACGATAAGGAGAAGAATTGTGATGCTCGATTTTGAACTCCCGACACAGTTCTGCCATCATCTTGTTGTTTAAATTAGAACCATTATCAGTAATGATTCTTTCGGGAACCCCATATCTGCAAATGATGTCTCTTTTTAGAAATCTGGCAACGACCTGTTTCGTCACGTTTGCATAAGAGGCTGCTTCCACCCATTTGGTGAAGTAATCAATAGCCACCAATATGAACCGATGCCCATTCGAAGCCGTAGGCTCGATCTTTCCGATCATATCAATGCCCCACATAGCAAACGGCCACGGAGACGACATTAAGCTCAACGGATTTGGAGGTACGTGCACCTTGTCAGCATAAATCTGGCACTTAGGACACTTCCGCACGAAGTTGAAACATTGGGCCTCCATCGTCATCCAATAATAACCAGGCCGTAACAGCTTATTCACCATTGCATTCCCACTGGCATGAGTACCAAACGACCCCTCGTGTACTTCTTTCATCAACTGGTTTGCTTCTTTGTCATCAACACATCTAAGCAAAACCCAATCGAAATTTATCTTGTACAAAACCCCATCCTTGTTCAAATAAAACACCATCGCCAACCTCCTCAAAGTCTTTCGGTCCTTCTTGGATGCTCCCTCAGGATACTCCTGGGTTTCCAGATAGCGCTTGATATCATGATACCACGACTTCTCATCACCAAGCGCTGTCTCAACAACAAACACATAAGCCGGTCTATCCAGACGTCCCACCTCAACACTGGGGAACTGATTCCACCACTGCACCTTAATCAAGGCGGCCAGAGTAGCCAAAGCATCCGCCAAAGGATTTTCTTCTCTCGGCACATGATGTAATTTCACCTTGGTGAATAACGTCAACAATCTCCTCGTATAATCCCGGTATGGAATTAAACGAGATTGATGCGTATACCATTTTCCGTTAACTTGGTTCACGACCAAAGCTGAATCTCCATATATAACCAGGTTCTTGATCCGCAAATCAATCGCCTCTTCAATACCCAAGATGCAAGCTTCGTATTCCGCTACGTTGTTGGTGCATTCGAATGTTAGCCGGGCAGCAAAAGGAATGTGGGATCCTTTCGGCGTAACCAAAACAGCACCAACTCCGCTACCATTCATGTTAACGGCCCCATCAAACATCAGAATCCATTCGGATTCAGGGTCAGGCCTCCTCCGGGATTGGTTTCTCACAATATTTCGATTTGAGAAACATGATGTCCTCATCAGGGAACTCAAACTTCATCGGTTGATAATCCTCAATGGGTTGCTGGACGAGGTAATCAGACAATACACTCCCCTTGATTGCTTTCTGAGAGGTATACTGAATATCATACTCAGTCAAAATCATTTGCCATCTCGCAACCCGTCCGGTCAATGCTGGCTTCTCAAAAATATACTTGATCGGATCCATCTTGGAAATCAATAAAGTGGTATGAACCAGTATATACTGTCTCAGTCGGCGAGCATCCCATACCAAAGCACAACAAGTTTTCTCGAGCAGTGAATATCTTGTTTCACAGTCGGTAAACTTTTTGCTAAGGTAGTATATTGCATGCTCTTTTCGACCAGACTCGTCATGCTGCCCCAGTACACACCCCATAGACCCCTCGAGGACTGTCAAGTACAGAATTAACGGTCGTCCCTCCACAGGAGGCATCAGAATCGGAGGCTCCTGCAAATACTCTTTTATTTTTTCAAATGCCGCTTGGAAATCATTATTCCACCTGACCGTTTGATCTTTTCTCAATAACTTGAATATAGGTTCACAGGTGGCTGTTAGATGAGATATGAACCGTGAAATGTAGTTCAATCTACCTAAGAAACCACGAACCTCCTTCTCTGTTCTCGGTTCAGGCATTTCTTGTATTGCTTTTACTTTAGCAGGATCAACCTTGATTCCTCTTTCGCTTACAATAAACCCCAGCAACTTACCGGACCGCACTGTTGCATTACGCGAAAAAACCGGCGGGAAAAAGAAATAGAGCCGCCACCGTGCGTTATTTATCCCAAAGGATGGAAAGGAAACGCTCGAAGTAAACCTGGAAAGGAATGGTCTCGCGACCAGAGATTGCTAGATACGGGAGTCGGTTATGCGTAGGGAAGGTATTAGCACCCCTACGCATCCATCGTACTCTACGGGATCCACGCTCAGAAAGAATAGAAGAAAGGTTGCTAAATAACTGCTCAAACACTCCACACACACTGGAGGGAAACACAGATGAAAGACGGAAGGAGAGGACTCGGCAGGATATCGCATCCTGGGCCTACGTAGTCTGTCAGACACAGACATCAGAGTTGACGTAGTTCGGGGAATGGGAACGTGCTCGCTAGGATGTAGCACCCTATGCATACGTATCTTCTCTAACTAGAGGAAGAATCAGAGCACTCGTAGCTCGGCTAACGCATGCCAAACAAAACACAAACAGGAAACCGACTGCCAATTGTTGGGCTTACGTCAGACTCCAAACCAACAAGCACACACATGAAACCGACTGCCAATCGCTGGACTTACGTCAGACTCCACACAACACAAGGGTTGAAAAAGAAAAAGGGCGCCCGGAGAGATCAGCTCATCTCCTAACCAGAGACAAGGGGGATAACAAGCTACTAGGGAGACTACGACTCGAGCCTAGAAGTTGTCATGCATACGATCCCTATGTTGAGGTCTCTAATCCTAACCTAACTTGCACAGGGAGCAAGCTAGCCTAAACAGCAGATAAGTAAACACAAGCACAAGTATCACATACTATATGCAAACAATTGGCTCATATAAGGCTAGGCTTTAGTCAAGGGGTCAAATCAACCTCGACAAACAAGCCAACTGGAATGGGGTGTTTTTAGCTCTTAACCCTAACATTGAGAGTCAGGATGAAGCAGATGAAATGAGAAGTGAGGGTAAGACCTCACAGCTCTTATCCCTGGCCTGGGAGAGCTTGACTCAAATAGAAAGTGTGGGAGTTCATAATGTAGGAACTCTTCTCCACAAATAACTGACTCAACAAGATCTTGGGTTCTTATTCAAAGTGCATCAACACATGGTGTGAGCAGGATGAATGACTCAACTGAATAGCAGGGGATGGATTGCACATCCCTTGTATCTGCCAATGCCTCTTCACTTAGGAGGTCTTTGAATGTACAAGGCACAACAATAAACAATCACAAACATTGCCTCTTAAGGAGGGCTTCAGACAGGTGCTTGCCAACATAACATGACAGGTCTTCCAGACTACATGAAGATCAAGGAATTATACCTAAGTGGTATGCCAACCACAAGCAAAGCAAAGCAAAGTTCAAATGAACTTAAAGCAACTTAGGTACCTGTGGAAACAACTAAACCAATCAGTACAATACTCAGACAAACAGACAACAATCAATGGATCTCAACAGACAGACAAATCCAATATGCACAATGAGTAAGCCATAAGGCAAACACTCAAAAGAATTATCCTCAAAGCCTACAAAACAAACAAATGTTAGCCAACAACAACAAATGACCAAGCTCAAATGAAGGAGCAACATCAATCATGGAGATGCATACTTGAACCTGAATTTCACAACTCAAATGGTAAGTCCAAACCACTAGGTCAAAGCCTAGGGTCAAAAGTGGATAAAAAAGCCAAGACAGAACTTGATATTCAACACAAAGCATGTTTATTCAATCAAGAGCAAGTCCTAAAAAGGACCAAATCAAAACCATCATGCAAAGGCATTTCATGTGCAAGAGAAGTCAAAGACCAATTCAAGGTATACATTGGGACATTGAGAATGAAAATTCCAAATCAAAACAGAAATGATTCAAACAAATATGGAAAAATTCATGAGCAAACAACACATCCAACATGATCATCATACCAAAAATCAGAAACATCCAATGTCATTTGATATGGAAATTAAATTGCACAAGTTGATCAACCAAATGTGTGACACAAATTGTCACACCATGCAAACATGTATGCAAAACAGAAATGGTGAATGAGAAAAATACCAAACCAAGCCTCAAAGGTCCAGCAATATGTCAACAACACTCATGCAAAATTTGAAACAATTTGGATCAATATCAAGCATTTCATGATAGTTTGAACAAAGCAAGGTCACAAAAGCACATATGATCAAAGAGTCTAACACCGTTTAAAATCCGGCCATGCACAACTTCAGCAATTATCATCATAAAAACTAGACATTCTAAGGAACAAGTAGCAAAAAACCAGGCATTTTTTGGATCATTTTTCAATTTTATATGGATTTTTGAAGTTGGATGAAAATATGAAATTAAAATGAAGCATGGCATGTGAAATGTGGAAGGAAAGCATAAAGTGAAGAAAACATTTGAAAATAGTGCTCTCGCTGGGAATCGAATCCGGTGCGTATTCAAAAGGTGAAGCGCGCCAAGCATGAAACGCTGCCGTTTCATTTAATACGTGGCAGGTCAAAGCTGATTTGGCACGGTCAGAACGAATGGAAGCCAATCAATCTGCTAGCGAGGCAAGAATGTGGACCAATGAAAGACAAGCCCTAGGCCACATGTGCAAATAACCAGACGGTGGCAAATCCGTCGCTAAGTCGGACGCTAACCTGGAAACTTCATCTTCTTCACGAAGATGAAGATGAATAGTGAAGCTTCAAGAACAAATTTTCCAGATTTCCAAAACAAGCATATCATTAGAAAGATCTTTTCATGGAGATAATAGATCAACAAACAACTAAGCCTAATTCATCAAGATCAAAGAGAATCGAGCAAAACATTTTTGGTGCATCAAACTTTAATCGTACACAACTCACTCAATAATGCTCTATTTTTCATGAAATTTCTACCAGAATTATCAGCAACACAAGATCTACACAAATATGTACATGAATTTGAGAATTATGAGGTTCGAAACTTGACCTCTTGAAGAACAGCAGGTTGAAAACGCGTGCTACAAGGCTCAGCAATGGTCCAAATCAGCTCCAGGATACTTGTAGTGATGATTGATGAAGAATTGGAGGCTTAGAAACGTGTAGATCCAACTTAATTTGAAATTTCCATCAACACCTTCAAGCTTGTGGTATGCACGATTTTGAGCAGAAATCCACAAAATGCACGTTGAATCACACTCTAAACTTCATCAGGATCCACAATTCACCAAGAGAAATGGTGCTTATGCGTGGAATTTTGAAGTTCTTTGTGAGAGAAATTTTGGATCAAAACTCAAAAACTAGATCTGAAACTGTGTGTTGTCATCAATACAGTTGCAATTAACCTTATATACCTCCTCTTAATTAATCTGAAATTAAATTTAATCCATGGTTAATTGAGATTAGAAGAATACAAGGTGTATGCACCAATTTGCATTTTCACTTCATGCATGAAAAACCCACGTGAACAGTGCACCAAGAGAGCCCAAATCCACTCAAATTCAGCCCATGCACACATTAGAATTGGAAATATATGCATGTGATCAACCAAATTTGATTTTGGCAATTTTCCTTCAAAACCTTCATGAACAAGCAAATGATCATATGTTCAAATTTCATGCCATGTGATGAGGTATTTTGAAAATTCATGTCATGAGGAGAATTGTGCAAAAAGGAGCACTCAAATTGGAGTCTTGGTTCAAAAGATATGGCCATTTGAAGTTTCAAGCACACTTTGCCATGATTTGATCATAACTCTTTGACCATTCATCAGATGCTCATGATCTTGGACTTTTTGGAAATGGGAGAGAAATATCTTCAACTTTCATGTTGGACAAAAATTCATTTGAAGCTTCTTTGATGTTGGAAAGTTGAGTTGAAGTTGGTCTAAAACTTGCCATTTTTGGAAACTTTCAAATTACATGTCACTTTCCATTTTGGGAAACTTTTGATCTGGCTTCAAAATCTTCAAGGTAGATGTTTGACATGATGAATAACCCTCTTTGGGACCTGAATGAAGTGTCTCAAACCATTTCTCCACCTCCTAGCCCTCAGTTGACTTGCAGTTGACTTTTATGGGCCCCAGATGACCTGAAACTGCACTGTGGCTTTTGAGCCTCTAGCCTTTGGTCAAATTGAATCAACACATGGACCTTGGGTCATGTAAGCTCTCTAGAACAACCATAGGGCCTTCGTCTCAAGGAAATGCTTGGTCTCTTGCACAGATGAATCCTCTTGATGCCAGTCTTGACTGATGAGATGCAACATGATATGCAATGACAATGCAATGTTAATGTGATGTTAGTGACCTAAAAAATGAAATGAATGTACAAATGGGAGGTGAAAAATTGAGGTGCTACAGCTGCCCCTATTCAATCAACTGGGAACCTGAACGGATGAGAGCAACGGCTATCAGACCTTCAAGGTAAACAGGGATTGAATACCAAAGAACCGTAGAAATTTGCACTCTGCGGGGAATGAATCAAAGAAACGCGAGGCCATTTACCGATGGCGGCTACACAATAAGAATACCTCAAGAAAGCGAGGCCATTTACCGATGGCGGCTTGGAAACAACATCCAAAGGAAGCGGGACCATTTACCGATGGTGGCTTCAACTGGTAATTTGATATTAAAAGGAAGCAAGACCATTTACCGATGGTGGCTTCAAAACAACTTGATATTTACCGATATCAACACCAGCAATACCATTTACCGATGGCTGCTGGTAAACAGATGTCACAGAAAGCTAGGCCATTTACCGATGGCGACTAAGCTGGGCATTCGATATATATCGATATCGAAAAAAGCGAGACCATTTACCGATGGCATCTCCAACTGGGGAGGAAAAATATATTTACAACTGGAACCAGACAAGACGTTTACCGACGACTCTACTGGGAATTTTGATTTTTTTATCGAAAAAGGAACCACGACCAGACATCGAAAGAGGATGAATGGGAATAATGAAGCCACGACCAGACATCGAAAGATGATGAATGGGAAAAGAAACCACGACTAGACGTCAAAGGACGAATAGGAAAAGCTCAACCAGGCATCAACAGATGAATGGGAGAAAGGGATACAACCAGACGTCAGCGGACGAATGGGTAAAACTCGACGTTTACCGACACCAACGGAGAGGTGACCAGACATCAACGGATGAATGGAAAGACTCAACCAGACATCAACGGATGAATGGGAGAAACTCGACGTTTACCAACACCAACAGAGAGGTGACCAGACATCAACGGATGACTGGGAAGACTCAACCAGACATCAACGGATGAATGGGAAAAACTCGACGTTTACCGACACCAACGGAGAGGTGACCAGACATCAACGGATGACTGGGAAAAAGATACAATCAGACGTCAACGGACGAATGGGAAAAACTCGACGTTTACCGACACCAACAGAGAGGTGACCAGACATCAACAGATGACTGGGAATACGGAAAGAGGATGTTACAAACATCGAAAGATGATGTCTACGGACACCAAAACAAGACCCACACGGGGATCAACACGACACCTACTGGTACCGTAAGGATGACATCTACATATGTCAGGACAAGGCCAAGCACTTGCCGGAGACTACACTAGGGAGTCAAGCTTTCCTTTCACTGACGGGTGAGGAAATAAACCTCTCTGGGTGTCGCATTACGCGAAAAACTGGCGGGAAAACGAAACAACAGAGCCACCACCGTGCGTTATTTATCCCAAAGGAGGGAAAGGAAACGCTGGAAGTAAACCTGGAAAAGACATGGTCTCGCGACCAGAGATGGATGGGTACGGGAGTCGGTTATGCGAAGGGAAGGTATTAGCACCCCTACGCATCCGTCGTACTCGACGGGATTCACGCTCAAAAAGAATAGAAGAAAGGTTGCTAAAACTGCTCAAACACTGCACACACGCTGGAAACACAGATGAGACGGAAGAAACGAGACTCGGCAGGATATCACATCCTGGGCCTACGTAATCTGTCAGACACAGACATCAGAGTCGACGTAGTTCGAGACGGGGGAAACGTGCTCGCTAGGATATCGCATCCTATGCATACGTATCTTCTCTAGCTAGAGAAGAATCAGAGCACTCGTAGCTCGGCTAACACACGCCAAACAAAACCCACATAGGAAACCGACTGCCAATCGCTGGACTTACGTCAGACTCCACACAAACAGGCAAACATGGAAACCGAATGCCAATCACTGGACTTACATCAGACTCCGAACCAACAAACACACACTGGAAACCAACTTCCAATCGCTGGACTTACGTCAGACTCCAACAAGCAAACAAGACACAGGAAACCAACTACCAATCGCTGGACTTATGTCAGACTCCAACACACGCAAAGGGTAAAAAGAAAAAGGGCGCCCGGAGAGATCAGCTCATCTCCTACCTACGTACCTCATCTGGTATGAGGATCAGGGCGACGTAGTTCCCCTAAACAGGGAAAGAACTTCTATCCTAACCAGAGACAAATGGAGATAACAAACTACTAGGGAGACTATGACTCGAGCCTAGAAGTTTTCATGCATACGAACCCTATGTTGAGGTCTTTATCCTAACTTGCACAGGAAGCAAGCTAGCCTAACAGCACAATCAAACAAATACAAGCACAATAAAGCAAGCACACACACTATATGCAAACAATTGGCTCATACAAGGCTAGGCTGTAGAAACAAGCCAACTGTAATGGGGTGTTTTTTTAGCTCTTAACCCTAACATTGAGAGTTAGGGTGAAGCAGATGAAATGGAGATGAGGGTTGTGCCTCATAGCTCTTATCCCGGGCCTGGGAGAGCTTGACTCAAATAGAAAGTGTGGGAGTTCAGAATGTAGGAACTCTTCTC
Source organism: Lathyrus oleraceus (assembly GCF_024323335.1). Lineage (NCBI taxonomy): Eukaryota > Viridiplantae > Streptophyta > Magnoliopsida > Fabales > Fabaceae > Lathyrus > Lathyrus oleraceus. The sequence goes on along the minus strand of NC_066581.1, from coordinate 486,306,525 downwards.
CACAGATGACTGACACAACAAGATCTTGGGTTCTTATTCAAGATGCATCAACACATGGTGTGTGAGCAAAGTGAATGACACAACTGAATAGCAGGGGATGGATTGCACATCCCTTTTATCTGCCAATTGCCTCTTAAGAGGTATTTACCTGCTTGGCACAAAATTAAACATCCACAAACATTGCCTCTTAAGGAGGGCTTCAGACAGGTGCCTGCCAAAGTAACATGACAGGTCTTCCAGACTACATGAAGATCAAGGAATTATACCTCAGTGGTATGCAAACCACAAGCAATGCAAAGCAAGTTCAAATGAACTTAAAGCAACTTAGGTACCTGTGGAAACATCTAAACCAATCAGTACAAAATCCATACCAACAATCAACAATCAAAGTCAAATAGACAAACAAATCATCATCAGACAACAATGATGCAAGGCATAAGGCAAACACAAATGAATTGTCCTCAACCTACAAAACACACAAAGGTTAGAAAATAACAACAAATGACCAAGCTTAAATGAAGGGGCCACTCCAATCATGGAAATGTACACTTGAACCTGAAATTCACAACCAAATGATAAGTCCAAACCACTAGGTCAAAGCCTAGGGTCAAAAGAGCATCAAAAATCCAAAACAGAACCTCAAACTCAACACAAAGCATGTTTATTTACTCAAGAACAAATCCTAAAAAGGACCAAATCATAATCAATAAGCAAGTCCATTTCATGTGCAAGATAAGTCAAAGACCAATTTAAGGCATCCAAATGATCATCATGAATGAAAATTCTCAATCAAAACAGAAATGATTCAAATAATTCTGGAAAAATTCAAGAACATCCAACACATCTAACATGATCATCACACAAAAAATCAGAAGCATTAGAGGTCATTTGGCAAGGAAATCACATTGTACAAGTTGAACACCAAAAGGTGTGACACAAATTGTCACACCATATTAACACAAGCATAAAACTGAATTGGTACATGAGACAAATATCAAACCAAAGCCAAAATGTCCATCAATGTGTCTAGAATCAGCATGTAAAATTTCAAGTTCATTGGATTAAAATCAAGCATTTCACAAAGGAAAGAGTAAGGCAAGGTCATAAATGGACATGTGTTCAATCATCCTAGAACAAATTAATTTTCCAGCCATGCACAACTTTCTAATTCATGATCATAAAACACTAGACAAAACAAAGAGCATTCTGCAAAAAATTGGGATTGATTTGGATGATTTTTCAATTTTATATGATTTTATGAAGTTTGGAAAAAATTTGAAGTCAAACATGATCAAGGCATATGGAAATGGAGAGAACATGTGAAAATGGATTAAAATTTGAAAACAGCGCTCGGCCAGGATCAAACCTGGTCCAGATTTGAATTGGCGCGCTTCACCAAAACGACATCGTTTTGGTTAAAACCCTAAGCCTGGCAAAGCAATCCAGAATTCGTAGCAAATGATGAAGGTTTCGTAGCAAATTCGTGGCTATTCTGGAAACGATGATGATCTTCATCCTCTTCATGAGGTTGAAGATGAAGATTGCATGAACTTCATGAGCAAATTTCAGAAAATCCAGAAAAATTCCAGAAATCAAAAAAATTCATACCAAACGAATCCTTGTCTCATGTACATTAAAGATCAAAACACAAATCAAGCTAAAACATCATGCATCCTTCAAATTGAAGAGAATAAGATTGGACATCCAAATTTCAAATACACATAACTTCATGAATAATGCACCATTTCACTTGATTTTTTGCTCAGAATCATCACCAACACAAGATCTACACAAATATAACAATGAATTTAAGAATTAGTGAGATCGAAACTTGACCTCTTGAAGAGCAGCAAGTTGGAAACGCGTGCTACAAGGCTCAGCAATGGTCCAAAGCTCTTCTACAATGATTGTTGAGATGATTGATGGAGAGATTGAAGCTCAAACAAGCACGAATCCAGTAGATTTTGAAATTTCCATTAATGCTTCAAGCTTCATGTGTGGTCAAAACTGGCACGAATTCCTCCAAATTCACGTTCAAATCTCCTCAGAAACACTTCATGATCATGATTCCAACAAGAGAAATGGTCTTTGTGTGAGAAAATTGGAAGTTCTTTTTGAGAGAAAAATTTGATCAATTTCCAAAATCTAGATCTGAAAGTGTTGTTAATGGCAAATGCAGTTGTGATTATCATTATATATGCCTTGTTAATGATTCTGAAAACATGCTTAAGCCAAAGCTAAGTGGGATTAACAAGTTACAAGATGTGTGAGAAATTTGTGTTTTCACCTCATGCATGCGTGAACAGTGCATTATGCTGACCCAAATCCACTTAAAAAAGGCCCATGCACACTTTGGAATTGGTATTTCATGCATATGATCAACCAAATTGATTTTAGTAATTTTCCTTCAAAAAACTTCATGAATGAGCATGTGATCATGCAAAGGAATTTCATGCCATGTAATGGATGTTTTGGAAACTACATGTTATGAGAAACAAAGTGCGAAAAGAACCACCAAATTTGGAGCCTTGGTTCAAAAGATATGGCCATTTGAATTTTTAAGCACACTTTGCCATGATTGGGTCATATCTCCTCGACCACACATCATAAATCCATGATCTTAGACTTTTTGTAAATGGGAGAGAAAGATATTCAACTTTCATGTTCAACAAAATTTCATTTGAAGCTTTCTTAATGATGTAAAGTTGAGTTGAAGTTGGTCCAAAATCTTTCCATTTTTGGAAACTTTCAATTATAGGTCACTTTCCATTTTTGGAAAGTTTTGATTTGGCTTCAAAATCTTCAAGGTATGAGTTTGACATGTTGGATAAACCTCTTTTAGACGTGAATGAAGTGTTTCAAATCATTTCTCCACCTCCTAGCCCTCAGTTGACTTGCAGTTGACTTTTATGGGGCCCAGATGACTTGGTCATGCACTGTGGACTTCTGAGCCTCTAGCCTTTGGTCAAGTTGCTTCAAAATGATCCTTGGGTAATGTAAGCTCTCTAGAACAACCATAGGGCCTTCATCTCATGGAAATGCCCTTGCTCTCTTGCACAGATGGATTCTTCTGATCAGTCTTGATTGATGATATGCAATGGACTATGCAATGTGAATGCAATGTTAATGACCTAAAAATGAAATGAATGTACAAATGGGAGGTGCAAATTTGAGGTGCTACAGCTGCCCCTATTCAATCAAATGGGAACCTGAACGGATGAGAGCAACGGCTGTCAGACCTTCAAGGTAAACAGGGATTGAATACCAAAGAACCGTAGAAATTTGCACTCTGCGGGGATCCAAGAAAAGAAAGTTCACAAATGGAAACTTCCACTGGGATCTGATATTTATCACTGGACCAGACAAGACGTTTACCAATGAATTCCCCGGGTATTTTGATTTTTATCAAAAAGGGACCACGTCCAGACATCGAAAGACGATGAATGGGAATAGAAATCACAACTAGACGCCAACGGACGACTAGGAAAAACTCGACGTTTATCGACACCAACGGAGAGGTGACCAGACATCAACGGATGAATGGGAGAAACAGATACAACCAGACGTCAACGGACGAAATGGGAAAAACTTGACGTTTATCGACACCAACGGAGAGGTGACCAGACATCAACGGCTGAATGGGAAGACTCGACCAGACGTCAACGGACGAACGGGAGAAACTCGATGTTTACCGACACCAACGGAGAGGTGACCAGACATCAACGGATGAACTGGGAAGACTCGACCAGACGTCAACGGACGAACGGGAGAAGCTCGACGTTTATCGACACCAACGGAGAGGTGACCAGACATCAACAGATGAACTGGGAAGATACAACTAGACGTCAACGGACGAATAGGAAAAACTCAACGTTTATCGATACCAACGTAGAGGTGACCAGACATCAACGGATGAACTGGGAAGACTCGACCAGACGTCAATGAACGAACGGGAGAAGCTCGACGTTTATCGACACCAACGGAGAGGTGACCAGACATCAACGGATGAACTGGGATCTGATACAACTAGACGTCAACGGACGAATAGGAAAAACTCAACGTTTATCGATACCAACAGAGAGGTGACCAGACATCAACGGATGAACTGGGAAGACTCGACCAGACGTCAACGGACGAACGGGAGAAGCTCGACGTTTACCAAAACCAACGGAGAGGTGACCAGACATCAACGGATGATTGGGAAAGAGATACAACCATACGTCAACGGACGAATAGGAATACGGAAAGAGGATGTTACGAACATCGAAAGATGATGTCTACGGACACCAAAACAAGACCCACACGGGGATCAACACGACACCCACTGGTATCGCAAGGACGACACCTACATATGTCGAGACAAAGCCAATCACTTGCTGGGGACTACTCCGGGGAGTCAAGCTTTCCTTTCACTGGGGGTGAGGAAATAAACCTCTCTGGGGCATTATCAATCCTGAATGCTGTCAGGAGCAACTGTAGCAAATGTGCCGTACAGATGTTGAACAATGATCCGCCTCTGCCGGGGATATGGTCCACTTAGGTTTAACACATGAATGCATATGTTTGAATTTTTCTATGGCGTAATGCTCCATACTGAATGGAAATGCTACGCGATTCGAGGATGCAATGATTACTACATGCAAGATGCAAAATGATGGAAACTCCTACTGGGGAGCAAAAGATTGCTTCGCTGAGCGTACAATTCTGATTAGATTCTCCAACTCTGTGGGGAGATGCACTGCTGGGGGTGCTTTGCTGATCTTATATTCTGGGTACGGCAGAGAAACCAACTTTACTGGGGAGATCTTTGGCTGGGGAACGCACCAACCTCTCAATCATGCTGGGGAATAACACTGCTACTGGAGAAAGTACAAATCCCACCGGGGACAACCTTCACTGAATCCAATCAACTTGGGGACTCCGCTGAGGGAAACAACCAATGCTCACCTCTGCTGAGGATAACTTCCAATCCACGGGTCTACTGGGGATTCACCGACCCTAATCTACTTGGGGACTTCACTGGGGAAAACCACCAACACAAACCTCTGCTGGGGAGATCTGCTAGGGGAAAACATTCACAACCCTGATGGGGAAAGGCATTCACAACCTTGCTGGGGATTACAGTACTTCGGACCCGACTGCTGAGGAATAAATCTACTCACAGACACCTCCACTGGGGATACGACAACCTTCAGACTCAGTGGGGACCAACAGTCTTCAGACTAGCTGGGGATAGACCAACTCTCAAGCCTGCTGCTGAGGGACACACTACTCACAGACCCCTCTGCCGGGGAAAAACAGTTCTAAAAGCTTTCAGACTTGCTTAGGGAAATGGCCATTTTCAAGCCTGCTGGGGAAACATCCTCAACCCTGCTGAGGAATCCCTGATCTTGAATATGCTGAGGAGACCACACTCCCAAATCCACTAGGGGGATACGGCCTATTCGACACGGAACACCCGTCGATTCATCGAGCACCGGCATTCATCATCCAACCACAGTGTCAACTTTCCACTTTTGAGGGCTCCCAGACTCATCTGGTCTCTTCTGATACATCACCCAGTATTCTCGTCTTTCCTTGCTTCGAGACAATTGATCTCCTCAGATCCGGGCAAACTCTCTAATCTTCAGACTTTGAAGAGTCTTCTTGATTACCCTCTAGGATCGTCATCGCAATTCTTTCACCGTCTTTTCACCGTTCCTCTATCCCTTTCCCTTGATTGGACTCTGCGGGAATCTCTTGTCAAAATGCTTCACATCACAACCTGCAAGTGAGTGAGAATATCTAACAGTACCTGCAAAAGAGATCGTTAGATAAAAGCGTGCCCCAGGCGAGCCAAAATTCCAACACTTAGGTCACTTAAACTTCCGAATAAAATTTCACGCTTTCGGTCTTATAAGCATGCATCAGAAGGGACCTCTATGTTTAAAAATGCAAATATTCTTTATCAAACTAAACGGATGTTTCTGCAATCAGAGCGGTAATGAAAACAAAAACATAATTATTTGACTGAACATGCATCTTATTGACTGAAAAAAAAGGTGGCTCAGAACCGAGCAACACACAGGAAGCAAACCCTGGAAAGAGGTGATTGCGCACAAAAGGAAAAATCTATCCTAATGGCAATGTGAAACCGTGATCTCATCGGGTTCCAACTCGGTTACACCTCATATGTCCTCAAGACTCTCCGCACTTTCTGTCTTCTGAATAAGACGCTTCCGATCGATCTCTGTCTGGGATTATCCGAGTCATATCCAAAGCACAAACGATCATGCTAGACGCAGTTGTTCGTTTCATTCCCTCTTTTTCCTGGACCGCCCTTTCAGGTTTTCAGTCCACCGGGATACCCTTTTTTGCCCAAGTCGCCCTTGCAGGGTTTTCGACTTGCCGGGTGTACGGTTTTTCCCCTTTTTATCCCTAATTTTTGCCCGAACCTTTTCATTCTTTTTTTTCGGTTCGCCGGGATGCCTATTTTTGCCTGGACTCTTTTATTCTTTTCGTCCAGCGGGTCTCTTTTACGAAGTATCTTTTAACTGCGTCCGCATTCACAAGGGATGGAAAATCCTCGTCATCCGTGGTCGTCAACAACAAGGCTCTGTCAGAGAAAACCTTTTCGACCACGACTGGGATTCATAACTGTGTGTCCACTTGCCCCTACGATCGTTGAGGAGGAAGGATCATTTTCAACACCATATCTCTCATGATACCCACGAGGTCGCCCTTTTCGGTCAAAAGCACGTTTCGTTTACTGGGTACAACTGCCCTATGACAAGTAACTGCCAGCCTCTTTTCCTCAATCAGGCTCAGCGCGTCATACCGAGTCCTTATCCACTCAGCCTTTTCTAATTTCATGTCCACCAGGACTCTCCATGATGAAATCTGGACCTCAAATGGTAGCACCGATTCCTTCTCATACACCCGCGAGGAAGGTGTTACCCTAGTAGACGTATGCACCGAAGGTCGATACCCTGGATACAAGCTTCGTACTCAGCCCCCATTGTTGGTGCATTCAAATGCTAACTGGGCAACGAAGGGAACGTGGGATCCCTTTGGCGTAACCAAAGCAGCACTAACTCATTCACATTAACCCCCCCCCCCCCCATCAGACATCAGAATCCGTTCGGATTCAGGGTCAGGCCCCTCCTCCGGGATCGGTTTCTCACAATCTTTCGATTTGAAAACCTCGATGTCCTCATCAGGGAACTCAAACTTCCTCGATTGATAATCCTCAACGAGCTGCTGGGCGAAGTAATCAGACAGTACACTCCCCTTTACTGCTTCTTGAGAGGTATACTGAATATCGTATTCAATCAAAATCATTGCCCTCTCGCAACCCGTCCGGTCAATGCTAGCTTCTCAAACACATACTTGATCGGATCCATCTTGGACATCCACAAAGTGGTATGAACCAACATATACTGTCTCAATCGGCGAGCAGCCTATGCCAAAGTACAACAAGTTTTCTCGAGCCGTGAATGTATTGTTTCACAGTCGATAAACTTTTAGCTAAGGTAAATTGCATGCTCTTTTCGACCAGACTCGTCATGCTGCCCCAGTACACACCTCATAGACCCCTCGAGGGCTGTCAAGTACAGAATTAACGACCGTCTCTCCATAGGAGGCATCAGAATCAGCGGTTCCTGCAACTTATTCTTTTATCTTTCAAATGCCCCTTGGCAATCATTATTCTACCTGACCGTTTGATCTCTTTTTTTTAACAGCTTGGGTTGGTTCACACGTGGCTATTAGATGAGATGTGAACCGTGAAATGCATTTCAATCTACCTAAGAATCCATGACCCTCTTTTTCTGTTCTCGGTTCAGGCGTTTCTTGTATTGCTTTTTCTTTTTTCTCTCTTTTTTTTTAGCAGGATCAACCTTGATTCCTCTTATCTGCTCACAATAAGCCTCAGCATTTTACCGGACAACACTCCACCAGTGCACTGATTCGGACTCAACCTCAGTCTGAGTTATCTCAACCGGTCAAACAACTTGACCAAGTCCACCGGATGCCCCTCTCCTGTTTGGGGACTTTGCCATCATGTCATCAACATGGCATTCGCTTTCACGATGAATCGTATCATGAAACAGAGTCGCCATAGACCTTTGATCCGTGGCACCGGCATTCTTGAGGCTGAATGGCATCACCATATAACAAAAGTTCCCCATGGCGTGATGAACGTTGTTTTCTCCATATCATCTGGCGACAGTTTAATCTGGTCACAGCCAGCAAAACCATCAATGAAGGAAAACACCGAGAATTGAGTTGTACTATCAATCAATACATCAATGTGAAGTACCGGGAATTCATCTTTCGGACTGGCTCTGTTCAAATCTCGGTAGTCCATACACGTTCTCACCTTCTCATCTTTTTTTAGCACCAGCTTCCGCTTCACTGGAGGAAAATCTTTTCTCAATGGTAGCTTGTGCACAACGATATCGGTATCCGACCTTGGCATATCCTGATACAACCAGGCGAAGATATCAACATGCTCTTTCGACAAGGCTACCATTCTGCTCTCGACTCGCCTCTGAAGCGGCCCCACCTTTCACTTCCTTTATGACCTCGGCGGTGCCTGGCATAACAATCTTGAATCGCTCCTCGTGCGGTTGAATCACCTTCTCCTCTTGTTTCAACAACCTGGCTAATTCCAGTAGATCACAATCTTCTTCGTCTTCTTCTTCGGCATGATAGATCGGATTGTCGAAGTCATACAGAGGTGTAACCGAATTGTTATCAATGAGATCAGGAGGATAATTACTTTTGAGTTCGGAACCAAATGAATCAAAAGGAAAGAAAAATGAAAATAAACATTGCCATTTTTATTTTTTATTTTTTTAAAAAAAACTGCAAAAAGAAATGAAAGACAAGGAGCACCGCTTTTACTACAAAAACATCCATTTATTAATGATGCAAAATGTTGCAAAATGAAACATATGAGGTGGCCCTTACAATGGACCATTACTTTTCGGGCAAAACGTATGGCTTTCATGCAAACAGAATTGAAAAACAGAAATACTACTCTTCATGATGAGTGACAGTGATGATTTTGGAGGCCTTCCAGTTCCCTGGTACGCACGATTTTATCCACGAGTCAAGCTCGCAGTCACTGTTGATTTCTTCACCCACCGCACAGGCTTGGCCTGGATTAAGCATCCCAGCACTGATGAACGGGAACGGTTGACGACGTCCTCTGTTTTGTCTAGACGACTCTTGATCTGGCTGATAGCCAACCCCGAACATATCTGCTTTCACCACGATGTCTATGATCTTTCCCCAGCCTAGGGCTTCTCCGTTCTTCACCACTTCCATGGTTTGCTTATAAGAAGAAATGGACAGCTTCTTCTCTTTCTCAACAACAAGGGCGTTTTGCACCTTGACGGTTTCAACTACCTGACTAGGTGCTTCACATTTTTCACCGTCCATTTCTACTTCCATCATTCTCTGGATCGTTTCCCCCATCACTACACACCCCTTTGTGGCGACGGCCGCACAACAGTTATCAACACTAGGGAATGCTCCACTCTTCATTAGATGTTTTGAGACCCTAGACATGGGAGTTTTTAACTGATCCCCCTCAGTCACCTCTATTCCTCTCTGGTCCTTTGACATCACCCCCACGGGACCTGGCACAAGGTTAGCGTTAACATTCAGTGTTGGCGCCAAACTGATGGCCTTAGAATCCACCATGTCCTGGACGGCATGCTTAAAAGCTCTACAACCCTCAATGTTATGTCCTGGTGCCCCAGAATGGAACTCGCACCTGGCATTATCATTGTAATTTGCAGGCCTCTGATGCGGTTCTACAGGAACCAATATCATTGGCCGAACTAACCCAAGATCCCTCAACCTCTTGAACAAAAGGGTATAAGTCACGGGTGGCTTATCGAACTGACAATCCGTCCCCTTCTTCACTTGGCTCTTAGCTTTCGGTGCTTTCTGTTGAGGTGGCGGTTGTTGCGGTTGTACAGGTGGATTACCAACAGGAGTGGTTACAGTGGCAGTATAAGGGTGGTAACGATCCTTACCGCGTTCTTATTTGGCCTGCACACCCCCTAATTCAATCTCCTTCTTGAGCTGACCACTGCCAGAGGGCTTCTTTACTACGGATGACGGAGCCTTTCCCTGAACTTTCTCCTTTATCATCCAGCCTTCAATCCTTTCCAACCTCTCAGCCATTGCTTTCTGCCCCAAGGCGAGCCCTTGCACGACTTTGAACAACTCTCTCATCATCTCTTTCAATTCGAGAATGCCGGTATTGGGTGGATCCATCAGCTTGGATTTGTTGAGTCTGGCTGGATAACTGAACAGAAGAGCTATGCGCACCGGTTAGATACTGACACCTACAGAACAGAAAACAGGTTAATATGACTCACATATGCAATGTCTATCCGTACTAGGAATATTCTGTCCTTTGATTCTGGCTTCATTGAGACATATAATATTTCATCAGTAGCTTTCTGACATCAGGATGTCTCTCGACCAGAATCTCAATCAAAAACGGACCCTGAGTACGGATAGACATGGGTTAAATGCAGATGGATGCGAAATGGGAATGATGCAAATGCATGCAGGCAGGTCACTGTGCCATCTCCGAGTCATCTGAACACCCATTAAGTCTCTGAACCAGTCACAGTCGTCTGAGGGACTAAGTCACCATAAATCCAACTTGGGGAGTTCCGAAATAAACGGAACCGGAGGATATATCACTATCATCACAGGAAATCCACTTAATGGATGACAACCAGATCCTCTGAACAAGTATCCTCAAATTCAACCTGGGGATCCGAAATAAACGGAACCCGCTGATAAGTGCCGCGGACAGAATTCCGGCGTCTCAGAGATAAATATCCACAAATCCATTTGAACCATAGTCACCATCAGTACCAAGAGTCACCAACAAGTCACCAACAAGTCACCAACGGTACCTGTAATGATTCATTCCCTCCCCACTTACAGGTGTCATCTAGGCTAAGGTAAGGTCGAGAGAAACGTAGGATAAATAACCCTTTCAAGAATATCATCATATACACACCAGATGTATGTAACAATAATACCCCATCAGAGCCTGAACTGCTCGTGATATCATGTTTCGCTAAGTGGCGCAATACCACCCGCTTCCCATGAATCACTCTATTCCAAGGTATCCTAGAGTTCACTCATAGCCTGGGTATTGGGCCTTTTACCTCTTGTAACTCCCACCCCACAGAGAGACAAACACACAGCCAGCACAGTGAAAGTATGATGAATGCAAACATATAATGCACATATATACAAACACATCATAATCATAAATGCAATAAATAAAGCAATAAAAGCAACCAAACCCTATCCTAAAGAGCGCTAGGACTGACTCTCTTAGGGAAGATGGACCAGCAAGAGGTCAACTTCTCTAGGTCCCCAGCAGAGTCGCCAGCTGTCGCATTACGAGAAAAACCGGCGGGAAAACGAAACAACAGAGCCTCCACCGTGCGTTATTTATCCTAAAGGAGGGAAAGGAAACGCTCGAAGTAAACCTGGAAAAGACATGGTCTCGCGACCAGAGATGGATGGGTACGGGAGTCGGTTATGTGAAGGGAAGGTATTAGCACCCCTACGCATCCGTCGTACTCGACGGGATCCACGCTCAAAAAGAATAGAAGAAAGGTTGCTAAAACTGCTCAAACACTGCACACACGCTGGAAACATAGATGAGACGGAAGAAACGAGACTCGGTAGGATATCGCATCCTGGGCCTACGTAATCTGTCAGACACAAACATCAGAGTCGACGTAGTTCGGGACGGGGGAAACGTGCTCGCTAGGATATCACATCATATGCATACGTATCTTCTCTAGCCAGAGAAGAATCAGAGCACTCGTAGCTCGGTTAACACACGCCAAACAAAACCCACACAGGAAACCGACTGCCAATCGCTGGACTTACGTCAGACTCCACACAAACAGGCAAACATGGAAACCGAATGCCAATCGCTGGACTTACATCAGACTCCGAACCAACAAACACACACTGGAAACCAACTGCCAATCGTTGGACTTACGTCAGACTCCAACAAGCAAACAAGACACGGGAAACCAACTGCCAATCGCTGGACTTATGTCAGACTCCAACACACGCAAAGGGTAAAAAGAAAAAGGGCGCCCGAAGAGATCAACTCATCTCCTGCCTACGTACCTCATCTGGTATGAGGATCAGGGTGACGTAGTTCCCCTAAACAGGGAAAGAACATCTATCCTAACCAAAGACAAAGGGAGATAACAAACTACTAGGGAGACTACGACTCGAGCCTAGAAGTTGTCATGCATACGAACCCTATGTTGAGGTCTTTATCCTAACTTGCACAGGAAGCAAGCTAGCCTAACAGCACAATCAAACAAATACAAGCACAATAAAGCAAGCACACACACTATATGCAAACAATTGGCTCATACAAGGCTAGGCTGTAGAAACAAGCCAACTGTAATGGGGTGTTTTTTTAGCTCTTAACCCTAACATTGAGAGTTAGGGTGAAGCAGATGAAATGGAGATGAGGGTTGTGCCTCATAGCTCTTATCCCGGGCCTGGGAGAGCTTGACTCAAATAGAAAGTGTGGGAGTTCAGAATGTAGGAACTCTTCTCCACAGATGACTGACACAACAAGATCGTGGGTTCTTATTCAAGATGCATCAACACATGGTGTGTGAGCAAAGTGAATGACACAACTGAATAGCAGGGGATGGATTGCACATCCCTTTTATCTGCCAATTGCCTCTTAAGAGGTATTTACCTGCTTGGCACAAAATTAAACATCCACAAACATTGCCTCTTAAGGAGGGCTTCAGACAGGTGCCTGCCAAAGTAACATGACAGGTCTTCCAGACTACATGAAGATCAAGGAATTATACCTCAGTGGTATGCAAACCACAAGCAATGCAAAGCAAGTTCAAATGAACTTAAAGCAACTTAGGTACCTGTGGAAACATCTAAACCAATCAGTACAAAATCCATACCAACAATCAACAATCAAAGTCAAATAGACAAACAAATCATCATCAGACAACAATGATGCAAGGCATAAGGCAAACACAAATGAATTGTCCTCAACCTACAAAACACACAAAGGTTAGAAAATAACAACAAATGACCAAGCTTAAATGAAGGGGCCACTCCAATCATGGAAATGTACACTTGAACCTGAAATTCACAACCAAATGATAAGTCCAAACCACTAGGTCAAAGCCTAGGGTCAAAAGAGCATCAAAAATCCAAAATAGAACCTCAAACTCAACACAAAGCATGTTTATTTACTCAAGAACAAATCCTAAAAAGGACCAAATCATAATCAATAAGCAAGTTCATTTCATGTGCAAGATAAGTCAAAGACCAATTTAAGCCATCCAAATGATCATCATGAATGAAAATTCTCAATCAAAATAGAAATGATTCAAATAATTCTGGAAAAATTCATGAACATCCAACACATATAACATGATAATCACACAAAAAATCAGAAGCATTAGAGGACATTTGGCAAGGAAATCACATTGTACAAGTTGAACACCAAAAGGTGTGACACAAATTGTCACACCATATTAACACAAGCATAAAACTGAATTGGTACATGACACAAATGTCAAACCAAAGCTAAAATGTCCATCAATGTGTCTAGAATCAGCATGTAAAATTTCAAGTTCATTGGATTAAAATCAAGCATTTCACAAAGGAAAGAGTAAGGCAAGGTCATAAATGGACATGTGTTCAATCATCCTAGAACAAATTAATTTTCCAGCCATGCACAACTTTCTAATTCATGATCATAAAACACTAGACAAAACAAGGAGCATTCTGCAAAAAATTGGGATTGATTTGGATGATTTTTCAATTTTATATGATTTTATGAAGTTTGGAAAAAATTTGAAGTCAAACATGATCAAGGCATATGGAAATGGAGAGAACATGTGAAAATGGATTAAAATTTGAAAACAGCGCTCGGCCAGGATCAAACCTGGTCCAGATTTGAATTGGCGCGCTTCACCAAAACGACATCGTTTTGGTTAAAACCCTAAGCCTGGCAAAGCAATCCAGAATTCGTAGCAAATGATGAAGGTTTCGTAGCAAATTCGTGGCTATTCTGGAAACGATGATGATCTTCATCCTCTTCATGAGGTTGAAGATGAAGATTGCATGAACTTCATGAGCAAATTCCAGAAAATCCAGAAAAATTCCAGAAATCAAAAAAATTCATATCAAACAAATCTTTGTCTCATGTACATTAAAGAACAAAATACAAATCAAGCTAAAACATCATGCATCCTTCAAATCGAAGAGAATAAGATTGGACATCCAAATTTCAAATACACATAACTTCATGAATAATGCACCATTTCACTTGATTTTTTGCTCAGAATCATCACCAACACAAGATCTACACAAATATAACAACGAATTTAAGAATTAGTGAGATCGAAACTTGACCTCTTGAAGAGCAGCAAGTTGGAAACGTGTGCTACAAGGCTCAGCAATGGTCCAAAGCTCTTCTACAATGATTGTTGAGATGATTGATGGAGAGATTGAAGCTCAAACAAGCACGAATCCAGTAGAATTTGAAATTTCCATTAATGCTTCAAGCTTCATGTGTGGTCAAAATTGGCACGAATTCCTCCAAATTCACGTTCAAATCTCCTCAGAAACACTTCATGATCATGATTCCAACAAGAGAAATGGTCTTTGTGTGAGAAAATTGGAAGTTCTTTTTGAGAGAAAAATTTGATCAATTTCCAAAATCTAGATCTGAAAGTGTTGTTAATGGCAAATGAAGTTGTGATTATCATTATATATGCCTTGTTAATGATTCTGAAAACATGCTTAAGCCAAAACTAAGTGGGATTAACAAGTTACAAGGTGTGTGAGAAATTTGTTTTTTCACCTCATGCATGCGTGAACAGTGCATTATGCTGACCCAAATCCACTTAAAAAAGGCCCATGCACACTTTGGAATTGGTATTTCATGCATATGATCAACCAAATTGATTTTAGTAATTTTCCTTCAAAAAACTTCATGAATGAGCATGTGATCATGCAAAGGAATTTCATGCCATGTAATGGATGTTTTGGAAACTACATGTTATGAGAAACAAAGTGCAAAAAGAACCACCAAATTTGGAGCCTTGGTTCAAAAGATATGGCCATTTGAATTTTTAAGCACACTTTGCCATGATTGGGTCATATCTCCTCAACCACACATCATAAATCCATGATCTTAGACTTTTTGTAAATGGGAGAGAAAGATCTTCAACTTTCATGTTCAACAAAAATTCATTTGAAGCTTTCTTGATGATGTAAAGTTGAGTTGAAGTTGGTCCAAAACCTTTCCATTTTTGGAAACTTTCAATTATATGTCACTTTCCATTTTTGGAAAGTTTTGATTTGGCTTCAAAATCTTCAAGGTATGAGTTTGACATGTTGAATAAACCACTTTTAGACATGAATGAAGTGTTTTAAATCATTTCTCCACCTCCTAGCCCTCAGTTGACTTGCAGTTGACTTTTATGGGGCCCAGATGACTTGGTCATGCACTGTGGACTTCTGAGCCTCTAGCCTTTGGTCAAGTTACTTCAAAATGATCCTTGGGTAATGTAAGCTCTCTAGAACAACCATATGGCCTTCATCTCATGGAAATTCCCTTGCTCTCTTGCACAGATGGATTCTCCTGATTAGTCTTGACTGATGATATGCAATGGACTATGCAATGTGAATGCAATGTTAATGACCTAAAAATGAAATGAATGTACAAATGGGAGGTGAAAATTTGAGGAGCTACACTGGGGATTACCAATCCTGAATGTTGTCTGTCAAGAGCAATTGTAGCAAATGTGTCGTACAGACGTTGAACAATGGTCTGCCTCTGCTGGGGATATGGTCCAGTCAGGTTTAGCACATGAATGCATATGTTTGAATTTTTCTATGGCGTAATGCTCCATGTTTAATGGAAATGCTACGCTATTTGAGGATGCAATGATTACTACATGGAAGATGCAAATGAAGAAAACTCCTGCTGGGGAGAACTGGTTGCTCCGCTGAGCACAAAAATCTGATTAGATTCTCCAACTCTGTGGGGAGACGCACTGCTGGGGGGCTTTGCTGATCTGATACTCTGGGGACGGCAGAGGAATCACCTCAACTGGGGAACCTCTGGCTGGGGAACACACCAACCCCTCACACGTGCTGGGGAATAACACTGTTGCTGGAGAAAGGATAAATCCCACCGGGGACAACTTTCACTGAATCCACGGGCAGGATTAACTCTACTGGGGATAATTTTCACCGAACCTGATCCACTTGGGGACTTCGCTGGGGAAAACCATCAACGCAAACCTCTGATGGGAAGACTACCCATTCTAAAATTGCTGGGGAAAACAATCACAACCCTGCCGGGGAAATTGCAAACTCGACCCTGCTGAGGATTACAGTACTTCATACCCGACTGTTTGAGGAACAAACTACTCACTGATACCTCCGCTGGGGATACAACAACCTTCCGGCTCAGTGGGGACCAACGGCCTTCAGACTAGCTGGGGACAGGGTGGCCTTTGAACCTGGTACCCGACTGCTGGGGAAGAACAATTTCGATAGCTTTCAGACTTGCTTGGGGAGACAAGTCATGAATTTGCTTTAGACAACCCAACTTCTCACACTACCGGACAGTGCTGAAACATCTCTGAACAAACCGTGGCTTACCTGCTTCAGCCAGGAATCAAAGATAATGACCTGCAAAACAGCAAGACATACATGCCCAGGGGATTGTATGGATAAGATACACCCAAGTGTACTCAACATTCAAAATGATTTTCAAATGTCTTATCTTTCTGCACGTTATTGTCTAGCCTTCATGTTTTTTTATATGCAATGTTTATCAAAAATTCGGACGTTTTTTGCAAACAAAACAGTAAAGTAAAAAACAAGAGAGCAATTTATCTGAATAACGACTTTTTATTGATTGAAAATGGGCCTGAAAAGGCAAATACATCGGGAAGCAATTCCTAGGAAGAGGTAATTGCGCACAAAAAAGGAAAAATCTATCCTAATGGAAATGTGAATACGGCATCCACTATTTTCCAATTCTGTTATGACTCACAGATCCTCAATTTTCTCCCAAATTCCTTGCCTTCTGTGAAGAATGATTGGACCGATCATATCCTTGGAGATGGTAGACGATGAAGCGCGATGAAGTACAGATAACTCAGACTGTAGTCTTCGCTTTAATCCCTCTTTTTCCTGGACCGCCCTTGCGGGTTTTCGACTTACCGGGTGTACATATTTTTTCATTCTTTATCCCTAACTTTTGCCCGAACCTTTTTCCTTTTTTTTTTGGTTCGCCGGGATGCCCTTTTTTGCCTGGACTCTTTATTCTTTTTGTCCAGCGGGTCAATTTATGCGAAGTATTTTTTGACTACATCTGAGTTAACAGGGGACGGAAAATCTTCACCATCCATAGTTGTAAGCATCAAGGCTCCACCAGAGAAAACCTTCTTAACAACATATGGACCTTCATAATTCGGAGTCCATTTGCCCCTATTATCTGTACCGGGAGGAAGGATCCTCTTCAAAACCAAATCGCCTGTCTGATAGCTTCGAGGACGCACTTTCTGATCAAAGGCCTTTTTCATCCTTCTCTGATACAATTGCCCATGGCATACAGCCGCTAACCGCTTCTCTTCGATAAGGCTCAACTCATTAAACCTTGTTCGAATCCACTCAGCTTCATTCAGCTTGACATCCAACAGAACTCTCAGAGAGGGAATCTCCACTTCAAAAGGTAGGACAACTTCCATACCATACACAAGGGAGTAAGGGGTTGCCCCGGTCGACGTACGTACTGATGTGCGGTACCCATGCAAAGAGAAAGGCAGCATCTCATGCCAATCCTTGTACGTCACGACCATCTTCTGCACAATCTTCTTAATATTCTTATTTGCCGCCTCTACAGCACCATTCATCTTCGGTCTGTAAGGAGAAGAATTGTGATGTTCAATCTTGAAATCTCTGCAGAGCTCTTTCATCATCTTGTTATTGAGATTCGAACCATTATCAGTAATGATTCTCTCAGGAACCCCATAACGACAGATGATTTCCTTCTTAATGAACCGGGCAACCACTTGCTTGGTAACATTGGCATAGGAAGCTGCTTCCACCCACTTGGTGAAGTAATCGATCGCAACCAGGATGAAGCAATGTCCATTAGAAGCAGTAGGCTCAATCTTCCCAATCATATCAATACCCCACATCGCGAATGGCCAAGGCGAATTCATGACATTCAAAGGGCTTGGTGGTACATGCACCTTATCCGCATAGATCTGACATTTATGGCACTTTCGAGCGTATTTGAAACAATCGGATTCCATGGTTATCCAGTAATAACCGGCTCTCAACAACTTCTTGGACATTGCATGACCACCAACATGGGTACCGAACGATCCTTCGTGTACTTCTTGCATTAACATGTCTGCTTCGTTTCTATCCACGCATCTGAGCAGAACCATGTCAAAGTTCCTCTTGTACAGCACATCATCCTGATTCAAATAAAAGCTTCCAGCTAGCCTTCTCAGGGTCTTCTTGTCATTCTTTGACGCTCCCTCAGGATACTCCTGACTCTTGAGGAAATTCTTAATATCATAGTACCACGGCTTCTCATCCACAACAGACTTGGCTGCAAACACATACGCAGGCCTCTCGAGTCGATTCACCGCAACATGTGGCACATGATTCCACCAATGAACTTTGATCATAGAAGATAAAATGGCCAGGGCATCAGCCATCTGATTTTCATCTCGGGGGACATGATACAGCTTCACTGTCTTGAAGAAAGTCAGGATCCTTCTGGTGTAATCTCGATAAGGAATCAAATACGGCTGATGAGTATTCCAATCTCCATTGACTTGGTTAATCACTAGAGCGGAATCTCCATAAATGTCCAGTGTTTTGATCCTTAGATCGATGGCTTCTTCAATCCCCATGATACAAGCCTCGTACTCAGCCTCGTTGTTGGTTACGTCAAAAGTCAATCTGGCAGAAAAAGGTATATGCGCATCTTTAGGATTAATAAGTACAGCCCCAACACCGTTGCCATTCACATTGACTGCCCCATCAAACATCAATGTCCACTTGTCATCAGGATCCGGTCCTTCCTCAACAAGGGGCTCTTCACAATCCTTCATCTTTAGATACATGATGTCCTCATCAGGGGATTCAAACATCATCGACTGATAATCATCAATCGGTTGCTCGGCAAGGTAGTCTGACAGAATACTACCTTTGATGGCCTTCTGCGACGTGTAATGAATATCATACTCAGTTAAAATCATCTGCCACCGAGCAACACGTCCGGTGAGAGCCGGCTTCTCAAAGATGTATTTCACTGGATCCATCTTAGAAATCAATAAGGTAGTATGGTTCAACATATACTGTCTCAGTCGGCGAGCAGCCCAGGCCAAAGCACAGCAAGTTTTCTCGAGCTGCGAATATCTTATTTCACAGTCGATAAACTTTTTGCTAAGGTAGTATATGGCATTCTCTTTTCGACCAGACTCGTCATGCTGTCCCAATACATACCCCATCGAATTCTCAGTCACTGACAGGTACATTATCAGAGGCCTCCCAGGAACTGGAGGTATAAGGATTGGAGGTTTCTGCAAATACTCTTTTATCTTATCAAAAGCTTTCTGACAGTCATCATTCCACCTGATTGCTTGATTTTTCCTTAGCAATTTGAATATCGGTTCACACGTGGCAGTTAGGTGAGATACGAATCGTGCAATGTAGTTCAATCTCCCTAAAAACCCATGAACCTGCTTTTCAGTTCTTGGTTCAGGCATTTCTTGAATAGCTTTTACTTTTGCTGGATCAACCTCAATCCCTTTCTCACTGACAATGAAACCCAACAGCTTACCGGATCTCACTCCAAACGTACACTTGTTCGGATTCAGCCTCAGTTTGAACTTTCTCAGCCTTTCAAACAACTTCTGCAAATTTACCAGGTGCTCCTCTTCTGTTTGAGACTTCACAATCATATCATCCACGTACACTTCAATTTCTTTGTGCATCATGTCATGAAAGAGAGTCGTCATAGCCCTCTGATAGGTAGCACCGGCATTCTTCAGCCCAAATGGCATAACCTTATAGCAGAACATGCCCCAAGGTGTAATGAATGTCGTCTTTTCCATGTCTTCTGGCGCCATCTTAATCTGATTATAGCCAGAGAAACCGTCCATGAAAGAGAAAACCGAGGATTGAGTAGTGTTATCAACCAGTACATCAATGTGAGGTAATGGGAAGTCATCTTTCGGATTGGCTCTGTTTAAATCCCGGTAATCGACAGACATCCTGACTTTACCGTCCTTCTTCGGCACGGGAACGATGTTGGCAACCCACGGGGGATAATTGGTGACTGCCAGAAAACCCGCATCCAACTGCTTCTGAACCTCTTCCTTGATCTTAACAGCCATATCAGGACTAGTTCTGCGAAGCTTCTGCTTTACTAAAGGACAATCTTCTCTGAGAGGTAGCCTATGCACCACAATATCCGTATCCAACCCAGGCATATCTTGATACGACCAGGAGAATATCTCCACATACTCTCTCAGCATTTCAATCAGCCCTCTCTTGACACCTTCCTTCAAAGCAGCCCCGATCTTGATCTCTCTTCTGGCGTCCTCAGTACCAAGGTTAATAATCTCCAACTCCTCCTGATGAGGTAGGATGACCCTTTCCTCCTGCTTCAATAATCTGACCAGTTCTTTAGGGAGTTCACAATCTTCCTCACTCTCCTCTTCAACTTGGTAGATGGGATTATTGAAATCATACTGAGCCATAACATAACTGTTTATAGTGGAGTCCGTAAGATCAATTCTGCATGTTTAATGTTTTATTTTAGAAAAAAGAGTTCAAGAAAGTCACAAAAACAAAAACATTGCCATTTTTATTATTTTGTAAAATGAAAAACAAAAACAGAAATACAAGGATCACAAAATTGTTTGCAAAACGTCCTTTATTAATGATATCATTGAAAAACATGATGAGGCCCTACAATGAACCACTACGCCTTGGGCAGAACGTAGGGTTTTGTGAAAAATGAAAAACAAAAGAAAATTACTTTGTTTGAAGAGTAACTTGGACCATTTCTTCGGTCGTCCAATTGTACACCCTCTCGCCCTGAGCACAAGGGCGCACCCAGTTGTCCACATCATAATCACTGTCACAGTCTTCACTACCGGTTGCAAATACGTCACCATGATTCATCAGCCCAGCGCTGGTGAAGGTACTCGGCCCCTTCTGCTTTTGAACACCATGCTCTGCCTGCAGAGGTTGATAGCCAATACCAAATTTGTCTTCTTTCACGGGCAGGTCAACCATCTTGCCCCAGCCTTCTGCATTGCCCGAGTTGACAACCTCCATAGCCTGCTTGTATGATGCAATTGAGGCACTTGGCTTCTTCTGCTCAGCAAAAGCCACCCTCTCAATGTCAATGGTCTTGAATGCTTGGCACAGAGTTTCATGGATCTCGCCATCCACCTCCACATACTTGAAAGAGGATAAATGACTCACCAGAATGTCCTCCTCGCCGCACACAGTCACAATCTAACCATTCCATACATACTTCAGCTTCTGATGGAGAGTTGACGAAACTGCCCCAGCCC
Organism: Lathyrus oleraceus; assembly: GCF_024323335.1. Classification (NCBI taxonomy): domain Eukaryota; kingdom Viridiplantae; phylum Streptophyta; class Magnoliopsida; order Fabales; family Fabaceae; genus Lathyrus; species Lathyrus oleraceus. Next base: position 486,284,854 of record NC_066581.1, on the reverse strand, counting down.
CATGTATCCAGGGACGCCCCAATAAGCAACTATATGCTGGTTGAATATCCATCACATAGAAGATAATATAAAATACCTCCGGGCCAATCTTCACTGGCAACGTGACTTCACCAAAAACAGACTGTTTGGATCCATCAAATGCACGAACAATGAGATCGCTTGGAGTGAGGACAACCCCTTCAACATCTATCTTGCTCAGAATCTTCTTGGGCAACACATTCAACGAGGAGCCAGTATCAACTAACACATGAGACAACACTGCGCCTTTACACTCCATGGTGATATGCAAGGCTTTGTTATGCTTACGACCTTCAGGTGTCAAATCCAGGTTTGTGAACCCCAATCCATGCCTTGTACTGACATTCGCAATAACCCCCTCCAACTGGTTGACAGAAATCTCTTGAGGCACGTAAGCCAGATTCAACATTTTCAGCAAGGCGTTACGGTGTGCCTCAGAGCATAATAGCAATGAGAGTATAGAAATCTTGGACGGAGTTTGATTCAGCTGATCTACAATCTTGTAATCACTCTTCTTAATGATCTTCATAAACTCCTCCACATATTTCTCAAACGAACCCTCAGGCGCCTCCTTCTTTACAGGTTCTTCCTCAACCACAGCTTGCTTACCCTTTGCTTTGGCGAGAGCCTCAGCATTATTATCTCTTAAAGTCTGCGGTGCGAACAGACGACCACTTCTGGTAAAACCCCCAGGTCCTCCTACATTGTCCACCACCGGACCAACAGCTATAGGAGTTTTAACTGGCACACCAATGGTCACTGGAGCCTGATTCACTGGTCTGATCTGACTTTCTGACCTTCGGTTGTTACGGTAAGCATTGTCGTATTTCCACGGCACTGCTCTACTATTCTCAACAGGTCTTCTATTAGAAGCAACAATAGTAGTAGGAGCACTGACAGTTACTGGAGCAGATATAGTTACTGGGGTACCAACAGTCACGGGTGCATTAACATTTCTCGACGCACGTCCAGAACCCTCAGACGGTTTGAAATAAATGGTGACAGTTGACACCACCTCACGTTCTTTCACGGCCCGAGCAAATTGCAGGCAACCCTCATGAATCAGTCCCTGAATACCATTCCTCAACTTTTCACAACCATTCTCTGAATCTTCACAGTCTGAACAACCCTTATCACAGCCCGGGAACATTCCCCTTCCTAGCAGACGCTCTTTCACAATCAACAATGAGGTCTGAACATCATCAACATTGACTACCAAGTCTAAGGCCTCCTCACCTTCCACACTATTCACCCTATGCCCACCATGCTGTGGCATAGGATTATTCACAACATTCGGCACCGGTGCAAAATTGATTGTCTTGGCATCAATCAGATCTTGGACCTTATGATGAAAAGCCCTACAATTTTCAATATGGTGTCCTGGCGCACCGGAATGAAAGTCGCAATGGACACTGGCATCATACCCAGCAGGTATCTTCGTTAACGGAGCCATCATACGTAATTCAACAAACCCTAACCTGAGCAATTCGGGTAGCAAGTCAGCATATGTCATCGGCAACGGGTCGAAACGACAACCCGACATTCTCTGTCTCGGCTGAAACGGACGTTGTTGTTGTTGTTGTTGTTGTTGTTGTGGTTGTGGTCCTCTTTGTTGTTGCTGTTGTCGGGGTAGAGGTGCTGGGATAGTTACAGCGGCAACCTGGCGGTATTGTCCTCTATTCACATTTCTACGAATGTGGACGGCATTAGTTTCACCTTCCCTTCTTCTGGGTGCCCCAGCAAATGGCTTCTTAGAACTGGAAGATGAAGGACTAGAATCTTGAATTCTTCCTGCTTTAATGAGACTCTCAGTCCTCTCTCCGCAGATAACGACGTCAGAAAAGCTACTGAACGGGCAACTCCCCATGCGGTCCATAAACACTCCTTGCAAAGTCCCGATAAACATATCGGTCAACTCTCTCTCCAACATCGGAGGTTGCATCCTTGCAGCCAACTCATGCCATCTCTGGGCGTACTCCTTGAAGCTTTCACCAGATTTCTGACACAAACTCTGCAATTGGGTCCTGCTCGGAGCCATATCCATAGTGTTTGTACTGCCTCAGAAAGGCTTCACCCAGATCTCTCCAGCTTCTAATGGATTCCCTCCTCAGGTCCATATACCAGTCCAAGGACGCTCCAGACAAGCTGTCCTGGAAGAAGTATATCCACATCTTCTCGTCGTCTGTATATGCGGAGATTTTTCTGTAGTAGGCCTGCACATGGGTGCGAGGACAAGAAGCGCCATTATATTTGTCAAAGGATGGCGCTTTGAATTTGTGAGGAATCTTCAGTCCGTCCACCAAACCCATATTAGTAACATCGAACCCTAAAGAGTTCTTACATTCCATAACACAAATTTTCTCAGCTAGGGCATCAACCTTCCTATCCCTCTCTTCAGTTCTTCCCACAACTTCATCATCCTCACTGAGGAGAGTAAACATATCTTCCTGTCGGTCGACCAACGGAGCAGGATGACGAATTGAAGCACGGGTCACTCTGGCATTAGCAGTCTCTGGAGCAATAGGTTATCCGTTGATTCTGATACCCCTCAACTCATCGCCCACGGCATAGTTGTTGATGGGAATAGCAGCAGCAGCAACGTTGTCATTGATTGGGCCCCCCTCTGGCAAAGTATGGTTGACGGGTGGAATTGCAGCTTCCTGTCTCTGAACCAAGGCTCGAAGTTCCTCTTGCCCTTGCGCAACCCCTTGCATCATGTTCATAAACTGGGCCATGTTAGCCCTCATCTCTGCCAACTCAGCCTGAACTTGATCCATGTCTCTCTGTTGCTTCTGTTGATTCAACCTGGTCGCGTAGCGGTGCGGACGACGATCAGCAATCCTGCCTGAAACAGGAACCAGAATGAGAAGTCTTCTTCAAGAATACCTGTAATGCAAAATGATATGTGTATGATGCTTATGATGCGTATGATGCACATGATATGTTCATTTCTCAGGCATTCAAGAGCCTAATTCATCTTTCAAGAAATGACACCCTGCAATATAAACAACAAAGAAGCAACCTACACAGGATAAGGAGCAAAAGGTGAAACATTAACAATCTCATCTATAGACATGAGCAAATAAAGACCATACAAACATAGTTCAATCACAAGTTCAGATCATCACAACGAATCCCATCCAACAATCCTGGAGGTGATTCTCACAATAAACAACAAGACAAAACTAAGAAGGTCGTCCTCCAGGAATGAGAGTCTTCAGATACTGGCACTGGTCTATCAACAGGTCACATTCTGAACATTCGGGTAAAGGGGTGATCTTCTCCTTCAGTTGCCTTCTAAGCTCCACAACTTCTTCTCCAAGTTGGCTCTCTGATACATGTCTCAGGTCTACCTCCTTCTTCAATTGAATATCTTTGTCCCTAAGATGCTTTTCCAAGTCTCGTATCTTCTTCTGGTAATTGGCTTCCGCTCTTTGCAACCTCAAACGCTCACGGTGTTCTTCATTCAACAATGTCTCTATCTCCTCATAGGACCTCTTCTTGCTCTTCAATCTACTAGCACTTTCACCTTGCACTCCTTTGAGTTTATGGGCCAAGTTCAACTTGTCAGCTTTGGCTTTGTAAAGCTCCATCTGGATCTCTTGTTCCTTCTCTTTCAACCGACGATTCTCCATTAAAGCTTGTTTGTAATGCTCAGCAGGCACGTTCTCAGAAAGGATCAAAGGTGGTTGTTCTTGCAATGGTTCCATCCTATCATAGGGCAACAACAAAGTCTCAACTCTATTCTTGACCCAATCAATGTAGGCAGGCATAGCAATAGCAAACTTCTTCCCTAGAACAGATCCATCCTTGACACCAATAATCTTCCAAGCTCTTCCCACTTGCTCCAATCTAGCTGGGTCACTTCGCTTCTCAAAATACACACTCTCAGCTATCTCAACATCTAGTGGTCTTCCATTCATGACAAACCCCAACTGACGAAGAGAAAGAACCGGGTTGTAACTGATGCAACCCTTAGTCCCTATGAGTGGCACATTACGAAACTCTCCACAACTCATGATGACATTACGCACATTCATCCGGTAAGCTTGCCACCTGATGTCATAGGATGTGAGAGACATAATCCTCTGAGTCCACTTATGAGTGTTCTGAGTATCCACAAAAGGTCCATTAGTTGGCAGGAAAGACAAAAACCATCTGAGCAACAATGGGAGACAACATCTAATAGCTCCACCCTTACCATGCTTGCTGTGTATAGCATAGTAAGTGTCAGCTAACAAGGTAGGAACTGGGTTTCCTCCAATGAAAATAGTGACAGCAGCAAAGTCCACAAAATTAGGCATACTCGGGAACAACACAACTCTATAGATCATGATAGCCAACTGAGCATTGAAAGCTTCCCAATTCCCTTTCTTTGCTTCTTCCTTAGCCATCCTCACCAGATATTTCAAAGGCAAACCCACAACATCACCACTTGACTTCCAATTGTCACTCACTTCTTTGACACTCAAATAAAGAGCTCTGGCAATGACTTTGAAATCAACCTCCTTTGGCACATCCAGGAAAGGCACCTGATATCTGATCGGGACATTCATCAGAATGGAATACTCTTCAAGAGTGGGCGCTAACTGATCATCCTGGAAAGTGAAACAACGGAGCTCTGGGTCATAGAATTGTAGGAGAGTCTGCAACAGTACTGGATCTACCACCATCTTCAATAGTGTCAAGATATCTCCATACTGATCATCGAACACCTTCTGATTACCTCCAGTCACAAGATTGCTCAACTCCACCAAAGGTGTCAACGGTTCACGGTGAAAACTGTAGGTGCAAGTCTTCCTCTTCAACTCTGGAACGGTTGCCATCTCTCACAGTGAACAGACTCCTGAATGAACCTGAGAAATGATATGCATGAGGAGATTAGCTTTTTCTTTTTCTCTTTATTTTTATTTTTTTATTGCATTATTTTTTTGAAAATAAACATGCTATGATGCAAATGATGCAAACACGACTGGTTGGCTGTGTATCTCAAGGCACAGGTTCAGAGCTTCGGCCTGAATTCTGAACCGGAGAGCACAAATCAAGTCAACTGGAACCCAAAGTCATCTGAAACCCATTCTTCAGAACCAAGTCACCAACAGGAACCAAGAGTCACCAACAGATCAAGTCACCAACGGTACCTGTAATGATCATTCCCTCCCCACTCATGGGTGTCATCTAGGCCAGGGTAAGGTCAAGAGAAACGCAGGATAAATAACCCTTTCAAGAATATCATCATATACACACCAGATGTATGCAACGATAATACCCCATCAGAGTTTGAACTGCTCGTGATGTCATGTTCCGCTAAGTGGCGCAATACCACCCGCTTCCCATGAATCACTCTATTCCTAGGTATCCTAGACTTCACTCATAGCCTGGGTATTGGGCCTTTTACCTCTTGTAACTCCCACCCCATAGAGAGACAGATACACAACCAGCACACTAACAGTATGATGCGTGCAAACATAAATGCAAACATAAATGCAAGCATATACAATCACAGCATAATCATAAGTGCAATAAATAAAACAATAAAAGCAACCAAACCCTATCCTAAAGAGCGCTAGGATTGACTCGCTTAGGGAAGATGGACCAGCAAGAGGTCAACTTCTCTAGATTATCCCCAGCAGAGTCGCCAGCTTTCGCATTACGCGAAAAAACCGGCGGGAAAAAGAAACAGAGCCGCCACCGTGCGTTATTTATCCCAAAGGAGGGAAAGGAAACGCTCGAAGTAAACCTGGAAAGGAATTGTCTCGCGACCAGAGATTGCTAGATACGGGAGTCGGTTATGCGAAGGGAAGGTATTAGCACCCCTACGCATCCGTCGTACTCGACGGGATCCACGCTCAGAAAGAATAGTAGAAAGGTTGCTAAATAACTGCTCAAACACTACACACACACTGGAGGGAAACACAGATGAAAGACGGAAGGAGAGGACTCGGCAGGATATCGCATCCTGGGCCTACGTAGTCTGTCAGACACAGACATCAGAGTCGACGTAGTTCGGGGAATGGGAACGTGCTCGCTAGGATGTCGCACCCTATGCATACGTATCTTCTCTAACTAGAGGAAGAATCAGAGCACTCGTAGCTCGGCTAATGCACGCCAAACAAAACACAAACAGGAAACCGACTGCCAATCGTTGGGCTTACGTCAGACTCCAAACCAACAAGCACACACAGGAAATCGATTGCCAATCGCTGGACTTACGTTAGACTCCACACAACACAAGGGTTGAAAAAGAAAAAGGGCGCCCGGAGAGATCAGCTCATCTCCTGCCTACGTACCTCATCTGGTATGAGGATCAGGGCGACGTAGTTCCCCTTAACAGGGAAAGAACTTCTAACCTAACCAGAGACAAGGGAGATAACAAGCTACTAGGGAGACTACGACTCGAGCCTAGAAGTTGTCATGCATACGATCCTTATGTTGAGGTCTCTAATCCTAACCTAACTTGCACAGGGAGCAAGCTAGCCTAAACAGCAGATAAGTAAACACAAGCACAAGTATCACACACTATATGCAAACAATTGGCTCATACAAGGCTAGGCTTTAGTCAAGGGGTCAAATCAACCTCGACAAACAAGCCAACTGGAATGGGGTGTTTTTAGCTCTTAACCCTAACATTGAGAGTTAGGGTGAAGCAGATGAAATGAGAAGTGAGGGTAAGACCTCACAGCTCTTATCCCTGGCCTGGGAGAGCTTGACTCAAATAGAAAGTGTGGGAGTTCAGAATGTAGGAACTCTTCTCCACAAATAACTGACTCAACAAGATCTTGGGTTCTTATTCAAAGTGCATCAACACATGATGTGAGCAGGATGAATGACTCAACTAAATAGCAGGGGATGGATTGCGCATCCCTTGTATCTGCCAATGCCTCTTCACTTAGGAGGTCTTTGAATGTACAAGGCACAACAATAAACAATCACAAACATTGCCTCTTAAGGAGGGCTTCAGACAGGTGCCTGCCAACATAACACGACAGGTCTTCCAGACTACATGAAGATCAAGGAATTATACCTAAGTGGTATGCCAACCACAAGCAAAGCAAATCAAAGTTCAAATGAACTTAAAGCAACTTAGGTACCTGTGGAAACAACTAAACCAATCAGTATAATACTCAGACAAACAGACAACAGTCAATGGATCTCAACAGACAGACAAATCCAATATGCACAATGAGTAAGCCATAAGGCAAACACTCAAATGAATTATCCTTAAAGCCTACAAAACAAACAAATGTTAGCCAACAACAACAAATGACAAAGCTCAAATGAAGGAGCAACATCAATCATGGAGATGCATACTTGAACCTGAAATTCACAACTCAAATGGTAAGTCCAAACCACTAGGTCAACGCCTAGGGTCAAAAGTGGATCAAAAAGCAAAGACAGAACTTGATATTCAACACAAAGCATGGTTATTCAATCAAGAGCAAGTCCTAAAAAGGACCAAATCAAAACCATCATGCAAAGGCATTTCATGTGCAAGAGAAGTCAAAGACCAATTCAAGGCATACATTGGGACATAGAGAATGAAAATTCCAAATCAAAACATAAATGATTCAAACAAATATGGAAAAATTCATGAGCAAACAACACATCCGACATGATCATCATACCAAAAATCAGAAACATCCAAGGTCATTTGATATGGAAATTAAATTGCACAAGTTGATCAACCAAATGTGTGACACAAATTGTCACACCATGCAAACATGTATGCAAAACAGAAATGGTGAATGATAAAAATACCAAACCAAGCCTCAAAGGTCCAACAATATGTCAAGAACACTCATGCAAAATTTCAAACAATTTGGATCAATATCAAGCATTTCATAATAGTTTGAACAAAGCAAGGTCACAAAAGCACATATGATCAAAGAGTCTAACACCATTTAAAATCCGGCCATTCACAACTTCAGCAATTATCATCATAAAAACTAGACATTCTAAGGAACAAGTAGCAAAAAACCAGGCATTTTTTGGATCATTTTTCAATTTTATATGGATTTTTGAAGTTGGATGAGAATATGAAATTAAAATGAAGCATGGCATGTGAAATGTGGAAGGAAAGCATAAAGTGAAGAAAACATTTGAAAATAATGCTCTCGCTGGGAATCGAATCCGGTGCGCATTCAAAAGGTGAAGCGCGCCAAGCATGAAACGCTGCTGTTTCATTTAATGCGTGACAGGTCAAAGCTGATTTGGCACAGTCAGAACGAATGGAAGCCAATCAATCTGCTAGCGAGGCAAGAATGTGGACCAATGAAAGACAAGCCCTAGGCCACATGTGCAAATAACCAGACGGTGGCAAATCCGTCGCTAAGTCGGACGCTAACCTAGAAACTTCATCTTCTTCATGAAGATGAAGATGAACAGTGAAGCTTCAAGAACAAATTTTCCAGATTTCCAAAACAAGCATATCATTAGAAAGATCTTTTCATGGAGATAACAGATCAACAAACAACTAAGCCTAATTCATCAAGATCAAAGAGAATCGAGCAAAACATTTTTGGTGCATCAAACTTTAATCGTACACAACTCACTCAATAATGCTCTATTTTTCATGAAATTTCTACCAGAATTATCAGCAACACAAGATCTACACAAATATGTACATGAATTTGAGAATTATGAGGTTCGTAACTTGACCTGTTGAAGAACAGCAGGTTGAAAACACGTGCTACAAGGCTCAGCAATGGTCCAAATCAGCTCCAGGATACTTGTAGTGATGATTGATGAAGAATTGGAGGCTTAGAAACGTGTAGATCCAGCTTAATTTGAAATTGCCATCAACACCTTCAAGCTTGTGGTATGCACGATTTTGAGCAGAAATCCACAAAATGCACGTTGAATCACACTCTAAACTTCATCAGGATCCACAATTCACCAAGAGAAATGGTGCTTATGCGTGGAATTTTGAAGTTCTTTGTGAGAGAAATTTTGGATCAAAACTCAAAAACTAGATCTGAAATTGTGTGTTGTCATCAATACAGTTGCAATTAACCTTATATACCTCCTCTTAATTAATCTGAAATTAAATTTAAGCCATGGTTAATTGAGATTAGAAGAATACAAGGTGTATGCACCAATTTGCATTTTCACTTCATGCATGAAAAACCCACGTGAACAGTGCACCAAGAGAGCCCAAATCCACTCAAAATCAGCCCATGCACACATTAGAATTGGAAATATATGCATGTGATCAACCAAATTTGATTTTGGCAATTTTCCTTCAAAAACTTCATGAATAAGCAAATGATCATATGTTCAAATTTCATGCCATGTGATGAGGTATTTGGAAAATTCATGTCATGAGGAGAATTGTGCAAAAAGGAGCACTCAAATCGGAGTCTTGGTTCAAAAGATATGGCCATTTGAAGTTTCAAGCACACTTTACCATGATTTGATCATAACTCTTTGACCATTCATCAGATGCTCATGATCTTGGACTTTTTGGAAATTGCAGAGAAAGATCTTCAACTTTCATGTTGGACAAAAATTCATTTGAAGCTTCTTTGAAGTTGGAAATTTGAGTTGAAGTTGGTCTAAAACTTGCCATTTTTGGAAACTTTCAAATTACAGGTCACTTTCCATTTTGGGAAACTTTTGATCTGGCTTCAAAATCTTCAAGGTAGATGTTTGACATGATGAATAACCCTCTTTGGGACATGAATTAAGTGTCTCAAACCATTTCTCCACCTCCTAGCCCTCAGTTGACTTGCAGTTGACTTTTATGGGCCCCAGATGACCTGAAACTGCACTGTGGCTTTTAAGCCTCTAGCCTTTGGTCAAATTGCATCAACACATGGACCTTGGGTCATTTAAGCTCTCTAGAACAACCATAGGGCCTTCATCTCAAGGAAATGCTTGGTCTCTTGCACAGATGAGTCCTCTTGATGCCAGTCTTGACTGATGAGATGCAACATGATAAGCAATGACAATGCAATGTTAATGTGATGTTAGTGACCTAAAAAATGAAATGAATGTACAAATGGGAGGTTCAAATTTGAGGTGCTACACGCACTCCGAAAGTGTACTTATTCGGATTCAACCTCAGTCTGAATTGTCTCAGCCGGTCAAACAACTTGGCCAGATCTACCAAATGCCCCTCTTCTGTCTGGGACTTTGCTATCATGTCATCAACATAGCATTCAATTTCATGATGAATCATATCATGAAACAAAGTCACCATAGCTCTCTGATAAGTAGCACCGGCGTTCTTGAGACCGAATGGCATCACCTTATAACAAAAAGTGCCCCATGGTGTGATGAACGTTGTTTTCTCCATATCATCTGGCGACATTTTGATTTGATTATAGCCAGAAAAGCCATCCATGAAGGAAAACACCGAGAATTGAGTTGTATTATCCACCAACACATCGATGTGAGGTAATGGGAAATCATCCTTCGGGCTAGCTCTGTTCAAATTCCGGTAGTCCACACACATTCTCACCTTCCCATCCTTCTTCGGCACCGGTACAATATTTGCGACCCAGGGCGGATAATTGGTAACAGCGAGGAAACCAGCATCCAACTGCTTCTGAACTTCCTCTTTGATTTTCATGGCCATCTCGGGTCGAGTTCTGCGCAACTTCTGCTTCACTGGAGGACAATCTGCTCTAAATGGTAACTTGTGCACAACGATATCGGTATCCAACCCTGGCATATCTTGATAAGACCAGACGAAGATATCAATATACTTTTTCAACAAGGCTACCATTCTGCTCTTGACATTCACCTCCAAAGCGGCCCCAACTTTCACTTCTTTCTGACCTAGTCGGTACCCAGATTCACAATCTCAACTTGTTCCTCGTGCGGCTGAATCACCTTCTCCTCTTGTTTTAACAACCTGGCTAATTCCTTGGGCAGTTCACAATCTTCTTCGCCTTCTTCTTCGGCATGATAGATTGGATTGTCGAAGTCATATGAGGGTGTAACATGATTGTTATCAATGAGATCCGGAGAATGATCGCATCTGCATGAATGTTGATTCATGCATCGCTTTAGAGTCGGAACGAAGCACATTTGAAATGGAAGAAAAATGAAAACATTGCCATTTTTATCTTTGTTTTTATTAAACTGCAAAAATAAATGAAAAACAGGGAACACCGCTTTTTAATGAAAAACATCCTTTTATTAATGATGCAAAATATTGCAAAATGAAACACATGAGGTGGCCCTTACAATGAACCGTTACGTTTTGGGCAAAACATATGGTTTTCATGCAGACAGAATTGAAAAACAAGAAATATTACTCTTCATGTAGAGTGACAGTGATGATCTTTTCGGCCTTCCAGTTCTGGATCTCCATCCCTGGTACGCACGATTTTATCCACTGATCAAGCTCACAGTCACTATCTACCTCTTCACCCACCATACAGATGTGATCTGGATCCAGCATTCCAGCACTGGTGAACATGAATGGCTGACGACGACCTCTTCTTTGTCCATACGAGCCCTGACCCGGCTGATAACCAACCCCAAATCTGCCTTCTTTGGCGGCGATGTCAATCATATTTCCCCAACCTGGGGCCTTTCCACTCTTCACCACCTCAGCAACCTGTTTGTACAAAGAAATGGACGGCTTCTTCTCCTCTTTGACAAAAATGGCATTCTCCACCTTGACGGTTTCGAATGCTTGACTTGGCGTTTCAACAATTTCACCGGTCATTTCAACATATTTGAACGATGATAGGTGGCTGACGAAGATGTCCTCTTCCCCACACATCGTGACGACCTTCCCGTCCCAGATATACTTCAATTTCTGGTGCAAAGTCGAAGTCACTGCCCCAACAGCATGTATCCACGGCCTACCCAACAAGCAACTGTATGCCGGCTGAATATCCATGACATAAAATACGGACTTAAACATCTCGGGCCCGATCTTCACAGGGAGCTCCACTTCCCCGAACACAGCCCGCTTTGAGCCATCAAATGCTCTCACTACCAGGTCTGTAGGCCTCAGCACTAACCCATCACAATCCAGCTTTGCCAGGGCTTTCTTCGGCAACACATTGAGCAATGAGCCAGTATCCACCAAAACGTGCGACAGCACTGCTCCTTTACACTCCATTGCAATGTGTAATGCCCTATTATGACTACGCCCATCCACCGTCAGATCAAGATCAGTGAAACCCAGCCCATGGCTGGCATTAACATTAGACACCACTGTCTCCAACTGATTGATTGTTATCTCCTGAGGAACATAGGCTCTCTTCAGTATTTTCAACAAAGTCTCTCTATGCCCCTCGGAGCTTAACAGCAATGACAATATTGAAATCTTAGACGGGGTCTGCTGCAAGTGGTCAACAAGCTTATACTCAGACTTCTTGATGATCCTCAGAAATTCCTCAGCTTCATCATCAAGTTCTTTCTCCGACCCCACGGGTGTCGGTATCACTACAGGAGTACCCTCACTCACCACCTGCTTCCCTCTTGCCCTGGCTAAAGCCTCGGCCTTATCTTTCTTTTCTTTTTCTCCTTCCCCACTCTTCAAAGCGCCAGGTGCAAACAACCTTCCACTGCGAGTGAAACCACTGGGTCTGGCATTATCCACCTTTGAAACGGTGGTTTCACCTGCAGTCTGATCCTCCTGCTTCTCCCCATTACAATAAACCTCCCCACCATAGTGCTATGGCACGGCGTCATCATTGTCATAAGGAATTGGCCCAGGTACCGTGATGGTAACTAGAGCCGCATCTGCCAGCGTTGACAAATCGATCGGATCAAAGTAGATGGTTATGGTGGAGACATCTTCCTTCTCCAAATCTACCTTCTCAAATCTGAGGCTACCCTCATCCATCATCCTCTGGACAACCTCCCTCAGCAAAACACACCCATCGGGAGCAACGGTGCACGCAGCACAACAATCATCACAACCCGGGAAGACCCCATTCTTCAACAGTTGTCTCTTGACCTCAGCCAATGGAGTCTTTAATCGGTCCACACCCATCAGCCCAATCATTCTCCCACCCTCAGAAATTGCATTCACCCCCATTTGACCATGCGCGGGCATGGGATTAGCATTAACATTTGGTGATGGTGCAAAATTGATTGCCTTAGAATCCACCAAGTCCTGGACCACATGCTTAAAAGCTTTACAATTTTCCATATTGTGTCCAGGAGCACCAGAGTGGAATTCGCACTTGGCGCTCTCATCATAGTTGGCAGGCCTCTGGTCAGGTCTCAACGGAGCCAACGTCCTCAGCTGGACCAACCCCAAACCTTTCAACTTCTTCAGCAAGAATGAGTATGTCACAGGTGGCTTATCAAATTGACGATCAGTCATTCGCCCTCGCACCTGATACCCGGCCCTCTGCGGTCTCAATTGAAATGGCTGTCGTTGCTGTAGCAGTTGTTGTTGTGCATGTTGATTATCAGCAGGAATTGTTACCGCAGTAGTGTGTTGGTAGTAACGATCCCTACCCTGTCCTCTTTGGGCATACACAGCGCTTGTATCACCCTCCTTCTTTCTCTGGCCATTACCAAAGGGCTTCTTCGATCCAGACGACGAAGCGTTACCCTGTATCTTTCCCATCTTCAACCAGCTCTCTATTCTTTCCCCAGCCACTACAATATCAACAAAGTTGGTAACCAGGCATCCTACCATTCTTTCGGCAAAGGTTCCCTGAAGGGTACCCATGAATAGATCAGACATCTCCCGATCTACCAACGGAGGTTGGACTCGGGCAGCCAACTCCCTCCACCTCTGTGCATATTCTTTAAACCCCTCATTAGGCTTCTGAGACATACCCTGCAGTTGGGTACGACTAGGAGCCATATCAGCATTAAACTGGTACTATTTAAAGAACGCATCTCCGAGATCCTGCCAGCTTTTGACATCAGACGACCTCAATTTGGTGTACCATTCCAAAGACCCACCAGACAGACTGTCCTGGAAGAAGTACATCCAAAGCTTCTGGTCCATTGTATAAGCAGAAATCTTTCGGACAAAAGCCTGGAGATGAGTTTCCGGGCAAGAACTCCCATTATACTTGTCAAACGCAGGCGCTTTAAACTTTTGCGGGATCATAATCCCCTCAACCAGCCCCATGTTTGACATGTTGACAACCCTTGGAGTAGCATAGCTTTCAAGAGCCCTGATCTTCTCCGCCAGCACCTGAATCTCTTTATTCGGAGGTTGGACACCATATTGCCCAAATTGTTCATTCAGTACCGAGAACTGGTCTTCTTCTCTATCCTCCTCAGCCCCAAAGAAAGGAGGAAGCAAATTATCTTTCACATTATTGACTACAGGTCCGGGCCCACCGCCTGCAGCAAAACCAAACCCACCACCGTTGTTGATTACCACACCAGCAGTAGTCGCCTTCTTCCTGGGATCACCACCATCCCTAGAACCACCAAGACCGTGGTTGGATACACCCTCTAAATTAATACCACTGTTAGCAGCAGAAGCCCGCTCAAGCTTCTCCACTTTCTCAACCAGTGCCTTCTGCCCCAAGGCGAACCCTTGCATCACATTGATCAACTCTCCCATCTTCTCTTTTAGCTCGAGAATATCTGGTTGGATGTATCCATCAGTTTGGATTTGTTGCGCCTGGTAGGGTATCTGTGTGGACGTGCTACGTGCAAAGGAATGATTCTACGTGCGTGAGCAATGATTCCTGAAACAACCAAGCACGTTAGAAACCAACACCTGCAAAATAGAAGACAAGTTATTATGATTCATGCATGAATGCAATGTCTATCCATATGAGGAACACTTTGTCTTTCGATCCTGGTTTCATCGAGACAGATAATAATTTGACAACAACATCCTGACATCAATCATCTGGTTTTCCCATACAGAGCAGAGAATTATGATTTAGCAAAGATATCACCCGACCATGTGTGTGTGATGTGAGTGTGCACAGAAAAGCAAATAAAGCTTGAAGATCAATCACTGAATGATAAGAACCACTGCATACCAAAAGTGCACAATACGTGCAAAAGTCATACATCAAGCTAATACAAATCAAATTACAATTCTCTAGAATCAGAAAGAAAATACAAGCAAGTGAATTCCGTCAACAGGCCTGACGGTAATCCACACATAACAATAAAAGTCTACACTGAAGAAGGTCCCACAGACGGCTCTGCATCATCAACCATCTTAGTAAACTTCACGGCGAACCTGAGCTCAGTGTTCTCCTACTACAATCTCCCCACCTCCTTCTGGTGAATCTTCATCTGTCTGAAATGATGATCCCTCTCAGCAAGACAGTGATCTCTCTCAGCAATAATCTTCGCTTTCTCAGCTTCCCATTCCGTGGTAAGGACTTTAGCTCTAGCTTCCCTTAGAGTCTTCACAAGAATTTGTCTTCTCTTCTCATCCTCAATGATCTTCAAAGCTCTAGCCAACTTCTCCTTGGTGATGTCATGCTCCCTCGTGGATGACTCTAAAGCTTGGCTGATCTTGCCATAATAAGCGGTGTCTATCTCAAAACGCTTCACCACAAGAGCATGTCTCTTATCCTGGTCTTCTATTTTCCCTTTGATTTCCTGATTAGCCATTTGGATTCTAGCAACACTCACCTCCAACTCAGTTTTCTCTGCATGCAGCTGATCTCTCTCCCTCTTCATCTCCAGGAACTCTTCCATACTGACAGAAGAATGGGATTCCTCAATCAACGGATACCAAGGATCACCCATAGGAAATGGTAGATGTGTAACACCCCGATAATAATAAAATAATTATTTAAATTGAGTTAATAATATATTTATTAATTTAATTAAATGATTGGAAATTTTATTATTATTATTGGATTATTATTATTATTGGAAAATATATATAAGTTGGAAATAAGGAAAAGAGCCCATTGGGAGTAAAAAGAGTTTTTACGTGAAGCAGAGAAACGATCGTGAAAGAGGAAAAGGGCAAAGAGGCAGAGCAAGAGGAAGAAGGTTGGAAAAGAGAAAGCTTGAAGCTCAAAGATTTGCCGGATTAATCAGGTAAGGGGGGTTTATCGTCGATTAATGGGTATTATGGGATAATATGTAATGGGTAGTGATAAGCCGTTGATTTGACCCTAATTGGGATTGTTGAATGCTGGAATTACGTTGGATAAACTGTGTTAAAAGCTGAAATTGAATCCGTGATTGTATGTGTCAAGATTTTCCGATAATGTAGCTTTTTACGGAAGTTGAATCGGAGGTCCGGAAGTCCTCCAATGGCGGAAAATGCGGAGAATTCTGCATTCTGCCTTGTGTTAGCGCAGGAACAGCTTCTGTCTTGCGTTAACCGGTTAACCCAGGGTGTTAACCGGTTAACACTGTTGTGATTGCTGAAATATTGTTGTTTGTGCTGCGTTAATCGGTTAACCCAGGGCGTTAACCGGTTAACACTGTTAAGTTTTAGGACAGGAGGCGTGTTGTGCTGCGTTAACCGGTTAACCCAGGGCGTTAACCGGTTAACACTGTTGCAGAGTGGAAAATTGGTGTTTTAAATGTTGTGTGCCTATTTGAGGGTTGGCCTATGTTGGCCTATGATGTAACAGGGATTAATTTCCGCCGTTTGAGCAGTATAGGTATTAGTAGAGTGTGCTAATACTGTGTTCAATTATTTGACATGATATGATGTGTTGATGATGTATGATGATATGCATAATGTTGTGAATGTATATATTATGCATGTATTTGTGAATGGACTGTTGTATGGCTTAGAGTGTGAGCATATGTCCATTGTGGATTGTTGTTGATGTTGCATTGCTAGATGATTAGCGTGCATAGCATAGCCTTCGGGGCTGTAGCTAATTCCCATGGTGAGGAATTAGTGAGTGAATCATTGTGGATTTGTTGTTGATGTTTGCATGCTAGATGATTAGTGTGCATAGCATAGCCTTCGGGGCTGTAGCTAATTCCCATGGTGAGGAATTAGTGAGTGAGTCATTAGATCTCAAATGAGTGGGACTAGTGAGCTTAGTAGCCGTATCTGGATTTGATCGGTGAGCTTGAACTAGATGTTCAAGAATAGTCGGTACTGCATGTGTGGAGTCTCATTGCATAATGTATGTATGGCGTATAATATGAATGGATGTATTCCAATATTATACGTGTGTTTGTGTTGTTATGGAGTATGATTTGAGATTATACTTGTGTTTTATGTTGGTGTTGAGCATGATGTTGAGCTGATGTGCTGTTACTGATCGTATGTTGTGATTAGGGTGATTAATGTGTCAATTTACTTAACATGACATGAGATTTTATAATGCTTATTATATCGATTGAGGAACTCACCCTTACAACTATTTTTCAGGTAACGAGAAATGAGTTGAGTAGAAGCGAATGCTTGGAGTCTAGTGTAGTCTCCTTAGTGGGTCATGCTCTGATAGATGTAACATCGGGAGGGAACCTTTTTAATTATATTGTTAAAGATTGTGGAACCAGTTTACATGTAGTATGTTACATGTTTTGATTAATTTGATTTATATCCGCTGCGATTTATGCAAATGTTTAATTGATTAAATAAAGAGCATGACAGTTATTTTGGAACATGGTGTGAATGATTGTGTGACACCCTTAACTGCATAATTACTCTGATATATGTTTATTATTTTAATTAAATATTTGGGGTATTTTAGAAGGGTGTTACATTAGTGGTATCAGAGCATAGTCGGTCGAGTCGAGTCGTAATTATTCTGTTTCCCTGTACGGGATAGGTGTTGTGTAACCCTATCAGTACTTATTGTTTTAGCTTGTTGGGTTTTCAGAATAGAGATGGCTGGAAGAGGTAGAGATGATGCTGCGATTGCTGAGGCTCTGGGTATGCTAGCTGGAGTACTTGGAGGAAATCCGAATGTTGTGGGAATGGGAGCTGCTCGTCAACTGAGTGAGTTCCAGAAGAACAATCCTCCAATGTTCAAGGGAGCATACGATCCAGATGGCGCTCAGAAGTGGTTGAAGGAGATCGAGAGAATCTTCCGAGTAACTGAGTGTGCCGATAACCAGAAGGTCAGGTTCGGTACGCATATGCTGTCAGAAGAAGCTGATGATTGGTGGGTTGCTACCCGCACTGAGTTGGAATCTGCTGGGAATGTTGAGATCACTTGGGCTGTGTTCAGAGAGAGATTTCTGAGGAAGTACTTCCCAGAGGATGTTAGAGGAAAGAAAGAGATAGAGTTCTTGGAATTGAAGCAGGGCAATCGGTCTGTTACTGAGTATGCTGCTAAGTTCACAGAGCTGTCGAAGTATTACACTCCCTATAATGAGGCTGTGGGAGAATTTTCGAAATGTGTGAAGTTTGAGAACGGGTTACGTCCTGAGATCAAGCAGGCTATTGGATATCAGCGGATCAGAGTGTTTTCTGACTTGGTTGACTGTTGCGGGATTTTTGAACAGGATTCCAAAGCCAGAGCAGAGAGCTATCAACAGAGAGTTGATAGGAAAGGCAAGAATCAGAATGATCGTGGAAAACCGTATGCAGCTGGCAAAAGTTTCCAGAAGCAGAAAGGGATGAAGAGGCCTAGTGGGGGAGACTCTAGTGCCCCTGCTAAGTGTTATAGATGTGGTCGGGCTGGACATCGTGTCCATGAGTGTACCAGTGCTGAGATGAAGTGTTTCAAGTGCGGAAAAGGTGGTCATTTGGCTGCAGAGTGTCGGTTGAAGACTGTAACTTGTTTCAACTGTGGAGAGTTGGGTCATATCAGTCCACAGTGTCCTAAGCCGAAGAGAGAGAATCAGTCAGGAGGCAAGGTCTTTGCTTTATCGGGTTCTGAGACTTCTGCAGATGATCGTTTGATCCGAGGTACGTGTTATATTAATGGCTTTCCTCTTGTAGCTATTATTGACACCGGTGCTACTCATTCCTTTATATCTTTGGATTGTGCTGTGAAACTTAAGTTAGAGATATCTGAGATGCTTGGAAGTATGGTGATTGATACTCCTGCGAAGGGTTCAGTGACTACTACTTCAGTTTGTTTGAAGTGTCCTTTGAGTATTTTTGGTAGAGACTTTGGGATAGACCTTGTGTGTCTTCCACTAGTGCAGATTGATGTTATCTTGGGAATAAATTGGTTGGTGTTTAACCGAGTTTCTATCAACTGTTTTGACAAGACTGTGATATTTCCTGAGACTGAAGAAGGAAAGAGTTTGTTTCTATCCGCGAGGCAAGTGGAGGAGGCAGTAGTAGATGGGGCAGAGTTGTTTATGTTGTTAGCGACTTTGGAGGCTAAAGATAAACTGGTGATTGGCGATCTAGCAGTGGTGTGTGATTTTCCTGATGTGTTTCCGGAAGAAGTGAATGAATTACCGCCAGAGCGTGAAGTTGAGTTCTCGATCGATTTGGTGCCTGGTACTAGACCGATATCGATGGCTCCGTACCGTATG
The DNA here is from genome assembly GCF_024323335.1 of Lathyrus oleraceus. Taxonomy (NCBI): domain Eukaryota; kingdom Viridiplantae; phylum Streptophyta; class Magnoliopsida; order Fabales; family Fabaceae; genus Lathyrus; species Lathyrus oleraceus. The sequence continues at coordinate 486,265,504 of NC_066581.1, read as the reverse complement.
TCTGCTGTTGAGTTAACTGAATTGAAGAGTCAGTTGGAAGAGCTGTTGGATAAGAAATTTATTCGTCCGAGTGTGTCGCCGTGGGGTGCACCAGTGTTGTTGGTTAAGAAGAAAGAAGGTACTATGAGGTTGTGTGTGGACTACAGGCAACTGAATAAAGTGACGATCAAGAATCGGTATCCTTTGCCGAGGATTGATGATTTGATGGACCAGTTGGTTGGTGCGAGTGTGTTCAGCAAGATAGATTTGAGATCTGGATATCATCAGATACGTGTGAAAACTGAGGATATTCAGAAGACTGCTTTCAGAACAAGGTATGGACATTATGAGTATTCTGTAATGCCTTTTGGCGTGACTAATGCGCCTGGAGTATTCATGGAGTATATGAATAGGATTTTCCATCCGTACCTAGACCAGTTTGTTGTGGTGTTTATTGATGACATTTTGGTGTATTCAAAATCTGAAGAAGAGCATGCCGAGCATTTGAGAGTGGTTTTAGAAGTTCTACGAGAAAAGAAGTTATTTGCTAAACTCTCTAAATGTGAATTTTGGTTAGAAGAGGTTAGTTTTCTTGGTCATGTGATTTCAAGAGGTGGTGTTGCTGTTGATCCTTCTAAGATAGAAGCGGTGTCTAAGTGGGAAGCTCCGAAGTCTGTTGCTGAGATTCGAAGTTTCCTTGGATTGGCTGGTTATTATAGGAAGTTCATTGAGGGATTTTCTAAGTTGGCGTTATCGTTGACGATGTTGACTAGAAAGGGGCAAGCATTTGTTTGGGACTCAAAATGTGAAGGAGGTTTCCAAGAGTTAAAGAGAAGGTTGACTACTGCTCCTATTCTGATATTACCGAGTCCGTCGGAACCATTTGAGGTTTACTGTGATGCTTCATTGTTGGGTTTGGGTGGTGTGTTGATGCAGAATAAGCAGGTTATAGCTTATGCTTCGAGACAACTGAGGATTCATGAAAGGAACTACCCGACACATGATTTAGAGTTGGCAGCTGTGGTATTTGTTCTGAAGTTATGGAGGCATTACTTGTACGGGTCAAGATTTGAGGTTTTCAGTGACCATAAAAGTTTAAAGTATTTGTTCGATCAGAAAGAACTGAATATGAGACAGAGGAGATGGTTAGAATTTCTGAAGGATTATGACTTTGGTTTGAATTACCATCCGGGTAAAGCAAATGTAGTGGCTGATGCGTTGAGTCGGAAATCATTGCATATGTCTATGTTAATGGTTAAGGAATTGGATTTAATTGAGTAGTTTAGAGACTTGAGTTTGGTGTGTGAGAGTACTCGCACCAGTGTTAAATTGGGAATGTTGAAGTTAACAAGTGGTATTCTGGATGAGATCAGAGAGGGTCAGAAATCCGATGTGTTTTTGGTTGATAAGTTGACTTTAGTGAATCAAGGCCAAGGTGGTGAATTCAGAGTTGATGAGAATGATGTTTTGAAATTTGGTAATCGGGTGTGTATTCCGGATGTTACCGAACTTAAGAAGAGTATTCTTGAAGAAGGACATCGTAGTGGCCTGAGTATTCATCCTGGAGCTACGAAGATGTATCATGATTTGAAGAAGTTATTTTGGTGGCCGGGAATGAAAAGAGAAATTGCGAGTTTTGTTTATTCCTGTTTGACTTGTCAGAAGTCAAAGATTGAGCATCAGAAGCCGTCTGGGCTAATGCAACCGTTGGCTATTCCAGAGTGGAAGTGGGATAGTATCAGTATGGATTTTGTTTCAGGGTTGCCGAGGACAAATAAGAATTTTGAAGCCATTTGGGTGATTGTTGACAGGTTGACAAAATCGGCTCATTTCATTCCGATCAGAATGGATTATTCGTTAGAGAGATTAGCTGAGTTGTATATTGAGAAGATTGTAAGTTTGCATGGTATTCCGTCGAGTATTGTTTCGGACAGAGATCCTAGATTTACATCGAAGTTCTGGGAAGGTTTGCAGAGGGCTTTGGGAACTAAGCTGAGATTGAGTTCTGCATATCATCCGCGGACTGATGGTTAGACTGAGAGGACGATTCAGTCATTAGAGGATCTTTTGAGAGCTTGTGTTTTGGAAAAAGGAGGCGCTTGGGATTGTTATTTACCTTTGATTGAGTTTACCTACAACAATAGTTTTCATTCGAGCATTGGTATGGCACCGTTTGAAGCTTTGTATGGTAGGAGATGTCGGACACCTTTATGTTGGTATGAGTCCGGTGAGAGCGCTGTGGTTGGACCGGAGATTGTTCAACAAACTACGGAAAAGATTAAGATGATTCAGGAGAAGATGAGAATTGCTCAGAGTCGTCAGAAGAGTTATCATGACAAGAGGAGGAAGTCACTTGAGTTCCAAGAGGGAGATCATGTGTTTCTTCGTGTCACTCCGATAACTGGTGTTGGTCGAGCTTTGAAGTCGAAGAAGTTGACACCTCGATTTATTGGTCCTTATCAGATTTTGGAGAGGATAGGGGAAGTAGCCTATCGTATCGCCTTACCGCCGTCGCTTGCGAATTTGCATGAGGTTTTTCATGTGTCTCAGTTGAGGAGGTACATTCATGATCCGTCGCATGTAGTCCAAGTAGATGATGTACAGGTGAGAGATAACCTGACTGTTGAAACATCACCTATGAGGATCGAGGATCGAGAGTTGAAGCAGTTACGGGGTAAAGAGATTGCCTTGGTGAAGGTAGCTTGGGGAGGACCAGCGGGTGGCAATGTGACTTGGGAACTGGAGAGTCAGATGAAGGAGTCTTATCCGGAGTTATTCGCTTGAGGTATGTTTTCGAGGACGAAAACTCTTTTAGTGGGGGAGAGTTGTAACACCCCGATAATAATAAAATAATTATTTAAATTGAGTTAATAATATATTTATTAATTTAATTAAATGATTGGAAATTTTATTATTATTATTGGATTATTATTATTATTGGAAAATATATATAAGTTGGAAATAAGGAAAAGAGCCCATTGGGAGTAAAAAGAGTTTTTACGTGAAGCAGAGAAACGATCGTGAAAGAGGAAAAGGGCAAAGAGGCAGAGCAAGAGGAAGAAGGTTGGAAAAGAGAAAGCTTGAAGCTCAAAGATTTGCCGGATTAATCAGGTAAGGGGGGTTTATCGTCGATTAATGGGTATTATGGGATAATATGTAATGGGTAGTGATAAGCCGTTGATTTGACCCTAATTGGGATTGTTGAATGCTGGAATTACGTTGGATAAACTGTGTTAAAAGCTGAAATTGAATCCGTGATTGTATGTGTCGAGATTTTCCGATAATGTAGCTTTTTACGGAAGTTGAATCGGAGGTCCGGAAGTCCTCCAATGGCGGAAAATGCGGAGAATTCTGCATTCTGCCTTGTGTTAGCGCAGGAACAGCTTCTGTCTTGCGTTAACCGGTTAACCCAGGGTGTTAACCGGTTAACACTGTTGTGATTGCTGAAATATTGCTGTTTGTGCTGCGTTAACCGGTTAACCCAGGGCGTTAACCGGTTAACACTGTTAAGTTTTAGGACAGGAGGCGTGTTGTGCTGCGTTAACCGGTTAACCCAGGGCGTTAACCGGTTAACACTGTTGCAGAGTGGAAAATTGGTGTTTTAAATGTTGTGTGCCTATTTGAGGGTTGGCCTATGTTAGCCTATGATGTAACAGGGATTAATTCCCGCCGTTTGAGCAGTATAGGTATTAGTAGAGTGTGCTAATACTGTGTTCAATTATTTGACATGATATGATGTGTTGATGATGTATGATGATATGCATAATGTTGTGAATGTATATATTATGCATGTATTTGTGAATGGACTGTTGTATGGCTTAGAGTGTGAGCATATGTCCATTGTGGATTGTTGTTGATGTTGCATTGCTAGATGATTAGCGTGCATAGCATAGCCTTCGGGGTTGTAGCTAATTCCCATGGTGAGGAATTAGTGAGTGAATCATTGTGGATTTGTTGTTGATGTTTGCATGCTAGATGATTAGTGTGCATAGCATAGCCTTCGGGGCTGTAGCTAATTCCCATGGTGAGGAATTAGTGAGTGAGTCATTAGATCTCAAATGAGTGGGACTAGTGAGCTTAGTAGCCGTATCTGGATTTGATCGGTGAGCTTGAACTAGATGTTCAAGAATAGTCGGTACCGCATGTGTGGAGTCTCATTGCATAATGTATGTATGGCGTATAATATGAATGGATGTATTCCAATATTATACGTGTGTTTGTGTTGTTATGGAGTATGATTTGAGATTATACTTGTGTTTTATGTTGGTGTTGAGCATGATGTTGAGCTGATGTGCTGTTACTGATCGTATGTTGTGATTAGGGTGATTAATGTGTCAATTTACTTAACATGACATGAGATTTTATAATGCTTATTATATCGATTGAGGAACTCACCCTTACAACTATTTTTCAGGTAACGAGAAATGAGTTGAGTAGAAGCGAATGCTTGGAGTCTAGTGTAGTCTCCTTAGTGGGTCATGCTCTGATAGATGTAACATCGGGAGGGAACCTTTTTAATTATATTGTTAAAGATTGTTGAACCAGTTTACATGTAGTATGTTACATGTTTTGATTAATTTGATTTATATCCGCTGCGATTTATGCAAATGTTTAATTGATTAAATAAAGAGCATGACAGTTATTTTGGAACATGGTGTGGATGATTGTGTGACACCCTTAACTGCATAATTACTCTGATATATGTTTATTATTTTAATTAAATATTTGGGGTATTTTAGAAGGGTGTTACAAGATGCGTGAGCTCAACCCTCTTTCTGAGCCAATCATCAAATCGAGGAAAAGACCTGTTATTAGCTCTACCCCAAGAAAATTTGCCTTTCCTTTGAATGCGGCGCCATGCATCAGACATTGGCCTCAACGATGACTGATTACCCTCAACCGGGAAGTAGCAAGACTTCTGAATCTCACACTTGAGAGGAGGAACCTCCATAGCGAATCCCATTTGTCTCTAAAGAATCGTCGGGTTATAATTAATACAACCCTGAACTCCTATAAGAGGCACATTGGGAAAACTCCCACAACTGCAAATGAAATCTTGTCCAACCCCACTACTGTGAGTCCAAGCTATGTCCTTGGCTCGCAAACCCATCAACTTGGTTTCCCAATTGACAGTATGGTCAAGAAGAACAAAGGCACCTCTGGAAGGTAAATATCCCATGAACCATGTGTATAACAGTTGAGTACAACATCTGATCAATCCCCCACACCGCTTCTCATTCCGATTATGGACCGAGTAATAGACATCCCCAACCAAAGTAGGAATGGGATTCCTCTGCACAAACACCCGGATGGCATTAATGTCTACAAAGTTCTTCTGATTAAGGAACAAGATGATTGCATAAACGCTTACAGCAATCAAAGCACAGACAGCCTTCCAATCACCCAAAACAGCATGCTCCTTGGCTTTAGCCTCCAAGAAACTCAGATGAAAACCAGGCAACTTTCCCTTCTCCTTCAGACCTCCTTTGGTCACTTCAGGGCTCAAATAAAGAGCACGGGAAATCCCACCAACATCAGGTTCTTCCTTAGTAGCATAAAAAGGAACCTGATTTCTGATATGAATACCCAGGATACCGGCGTAGTCCTCCATCAAAGGCCCCAACAAGTAATCCGGGAAGACAAAGCATCTCAAACCAGGATCATAAAATTGGAGAAAAGTATGGATGGCACTCCTATCCCTATCTGTGAGTCTGAAAACCATCTTCAGAATACCACCATAAGTCTCACGGAACATCCCCACATGGTCAGGCGTAATCAATGCTATCATCTCTTTCAGCACACTGATCTCTGGATCAAAGAAACTGTAGACAACATCGTCCTTCAAACCGGCCCTCATATCTGAGTAAAGAAGTCTCTCAACCAGGATCTCAATCAAGAATGTCCCCTGCATATGGATAAACATCAGTTAGATGCGGATAAATGCAAAATGAGAATGATGCTGATGCATGAATGCAATGCATTGTGCCTCCAAGTCATCTGAATATCCACTGCACTGAGGTCGCGATCTCTGAACTGATCACAACCATCTGAGGTACTGAGTAACCACAAATCCGACTTGGGGTTCCGAAATAAACGGAACGGAAGGATATACCACCATCACCACTGAAAAGTCATTGATCTGATAACAACATGATCATCTGTACCAACCCAGGGAATCCTGAAATAAACGGATCCCCACTGATAAATACCACGGACAGAACTCTGGCGTCTCAGCAATAAATACCCATAAATCCAACTCATAAATAGTACTCTGATCAAGAACTGAACCATTAGTCACCATCCAAGTCACCATCAGAACATGCATCTGTAAGAATCAAACCCTCCCCTCACAGGTGAATTCTATAAGGTCATCCTAAGGCGGATAATGGTCTCAACAATCGGACAAGATACTCAACGGGTTTGCCCTTTCGGGTGTGCCGTTGCAACTCTCATAAGATCATCTAAACCAAAGCTCCGGGAAAGAACGGTCACCAAATTCAACAGCTCAAAAGAGATAACCCAACCAAAGTAGGATACTCCACAATGGAAGAGCTCTCTCAGAAGAACCTCGTCCGGCTTGTGGTATGTCACGTCACAACAACATGCCCAACCAACATATGAGGAACGTGAGACCACACTAATCCTAGGTGTATACTCGGGCCTGGGTTTTAGCCCCACTCAGAACACCCACCCCAAATTAGAGGAACCAACCTGTACAGAGTCCAGCATAATGATGATATGATGCATGCAAACATATATGCAAATATATACACTGTATAATAATCATAAATGCAATAAATAGAGCAGCAAAATCAACCAAAACTATCCTAAAGAGCGCTAGGATCGACTCGCTTAGGGAAGATGGACCAGCAAGAGGTCAACTTCTTTGTTGTCCCCAGCAGAGTCGCCAGTTGTCGCAATGCGAAAAACAACCGGCGGGAAAAAAACAAACAGAGCCGCCACCATGCGTTATTTATCCCAAAGGAGGGAAAGGAAACGCTCGAAGTAAACCTGGAAAGGAATGGTCTTACGACCGGAGATTACAAGGTACGGGAGTCGGTTACGCAAGAGGAAGGTATTAGCACCCCTCACGTCCGTCGTACTCGACGGGATCCACACTCAAAAGAATAGAATAAGGTTGCTAATTAACTGCCCAAAAAGAATGCACACACTAGAATCAAACACAGATGGAAGAAAACGGAGGAAGGGGACTCGGCAGGATATCGCATCCTAGGCCTACGTAGTTTGTCAGAAACAAACATCAGAGTCAACGTAGTTCGGGGAAAAGGGGAACGGGCTCGCTAGGATATCGCATCTCATGCCTACGTATCTCATCTGGAATGAGAATCATAGCTACCGTAGTTCGGCTAACGCACGCCGAAACAAAACGCTAAACAGAGGCGCTAAGACGTCAGAAGAAACACACAACAGGAAATGGAACGCCAATCATTGGGCTTACATCCAACTCCGAACACACAAACACGCACGAGAAACCGAATGCCATTGGCTGGGCTTACATCAGACTCCAAACAAACACAACACAAAAGGGTTGGAAAAGAAAAAGGGTGCCCAGAGAGATCTCGCACGATCTCCTGCCTACGTACCTCATCTGGTATGAGGATCAGGGCGACGTAGTTCCCCTTAACAGGGGAGAAACTTTCTCCTAACCAGAGACCGGGGAATAACAAACTAAAAGGGAGACTGACTCGAGCCTAATAGTTGTCATGCAATCCACAATAGTCCTAGGTCGAGGTATCTAAACAAAACCTAACTCGCACAGGCAGCAAGTTGAAACAGCAAATAAACAGCAAGTAAACATCACAGGTGAACATGTATCACACACTATATGCAAACAAGTGGCTTATACAAGCCTGGGCTTTAGTCAAGGGGTCACATCAACCTCGACAAACAAGCCAACTGGAAGGGATATCTGAGGGCTTTTAACCACTGACATAGACCGTCAGGGTGAGCAAATGAAATGGGAAATGAGGATTAGACCTCATAGCTCTTAACCCTGGCCAGGGTGAGCTTGAATCAAAGAAGCTGTGGGAGTCCAGAATGAGGAACTCTATTCCACATGACTGACTCTATATACAATGATCTTGGGTTAGGTTCAAGAGATTCAGCACATAGTGCGAGCATAATGAACGACTCAAATGATTAGCAGGGGATTGATTACTAATCCCTTCTATCTGCCAATTGCCTCTTCACTTAGGAGGACTTGAAGTACAAGGCACAAATATAAACAAGCACAAACATTGCCTCTTAAGGAGGACTTCAGCCAAATGCCTGCCAAAAGAAAACGACAGGGCTTCCAGACTACATGGAGTTAAGAAATTACCTAAGTGGTATGCCAACCACAAGCAAAGCAAAGCTCAAGTAATAAGCTAAAGCGACTAATGTACCTGTGTGAAAAGCTAAACAATCAGTATTCACATTCAGACAAACCATCAACAGACAAACAACAGTGGTTTTCAATATACACAACAAGCAAGTCATAAAAGGCACTCATTCAAGTGAGTCCACCACCAAAAGACCTACAACACAAACAACATTAGTTAAACAAAGCAAAATTGCATCTCAAGCAAGGAGATCACATCATCCATTAGAATTAATTGCTTGAACCTGAAATGCAAAGCTCAAAATGTGAGTACAAACCACTAGTGCAAAGACTAGGGTCAAAGGTGAAGCAAAAAGCCAAAACAGAAACCAATATTTCACATGAAGCTCATTTATTCACCTAAGAACATGTCCTAAAAAGTACCAAGTCAAAATCATTAAGCAAAGTCATCACATGAGCAAGATATGGCAAAGGCAATTACAAAGCACACAATTGGACATCAAGAATAAAAATTCCATATTAACACAGAAATGAATCAAACAATCATGAAACTTTTTATGTGAGCTCAACATGCTAAACACAATCATCATGCCAAAAATTAGAATCAGAGAAGCTCATTTGATATGGCAATGAAAATGAATAAGATCAACATCAAATTGTGTGACACACATTGTCACACCATACATTCATGTGCCTAAAACAGAAATGAAAAATGCTAAAAATGCCAAACCAATTCTCACAAATCACGTATCATGTTAGGAATTAGCATATAAAATTTCATGGCAATTGGACAATTAATGAGCATTTCACAAAAGATTGAATGAAGCATGGTACATTTGCATACATGTTCAAATAATCCAACACAATTCAAAATCCAGAAATGATAAAATCATGAAATCACAACCACAAAATAGTAGACATCCATATGAACATGTAGCAAAAAATTTGGAATTATTTGGAATCATTTTCAATTTTTTATGATTTTTACAATTTGAATGAAACAAAATGAATAATGTTGAAAATAATTGGAAAATGATAATGTGAATTAAAAAACAAATAGCATGTGGTGAGGATCGAACCAAGGTAAGCATGGTTCAAGGCGCTAGCAAGCAAAACACAGTCGTTTAAGGCATGGTAAAGGAAATCAAATGAATTTCACAAACGCTCAACGCATGGTATCGAACACATGATGTAAAGGCTAAAGGCGTCCAAACAGTAACATTTGAGCGCTGAACCAGACAAACCCTAGACTGTTCATGGCGCGGCGGCCAGCGGTGGTTTCAACCGTCTTCTTCATGAAGACGGTGGTGCTACAGTACCACATCACAATTTTTTTTTCAGATTTATGCAAATCATATACCATTCGAAAACTTCAATTCCAGATATCTCATGCAATTCTTCACCATTTTAAATTCTATTTACATCAGCATGCTCAGCAGTGAAGGATCTACAACATTATGTACATAAAATGGAGAATTAAGAGATTCGAAATCCTAACCTCTTGAAGAACAGTCAATGGAAACTATGGATCCAAGGCCTTGCAAGTGTTCAAATCTGCTCTATCAACCTTGTTATGAAGTCTGATACGCGAATCAATGCTTGGAAAGGCTTGGATCTAGCTTAATCTTCAAGTTCCATGTTCATCTTCATGAGCTTGATGTGCTTGATCTTGGCTCAAATTCTTCAAATCAATGCTTGAATCTTCATCAATACCACTCAACAAACCAGAATATGGAAGAAAATTGCTATGCTATGTGGAGATTTTTGAAGTTTCAATTTGGAGAAAATTTGGAGGGAAAATAAATTTGAGATCTAGAATGTGATGTTATCAACAATTCTGTTATGATTAAGGCTTTATACTATGTGTTAATCATGCTGAAAAATTAATTAGGCAATGGTTAATTAGAAGTTAATGAGAATGAGGTGTTTTAGCAAATTTGGAAAAGTGTGGTGCATGGCCTAATTTGGACGTGAATAGTAGCATGCAATGATCCATTTTCACTCAAAATCATCTAATAAGCATAATGGCAATGGTATTTTGTTCGTATGATGCACCAATTTTGAATTTCCAAATTTCCCTCCAAAATGAACATGCATGAGCATTTGATCATGTAATAAAATTTCATGCAATGCAATGATGGATTTGGAAAATATGAGTCATAAGGAGCATAATGCAAAAAGAAGCACTCAAATTGGAGTTTTGGATCAAAAGTTATGGCTTGTTGAAATTCCATGCACACTTGACAATCATTTGATCATATCTTCCCAACCGATCATAAATTCATGATATTGGAATTTTTGGAAATGGGAGAGAAATATATACAACTTTCATGTTGGACAAAAATTCATTTGAAGCTTCTTTGATGATGTAAAATCAAGTTGAATTTGGACCAAAATCTTTCCATTTTTGGAAACTTGAAATTACAGGTCACTTTCCATTTTTGGAAACTTTTGCCATGACCTCAAATTCTTCAAGATATATATTTATAATGACAAATGAACCTCTTTTGAACATGAATGAGGTATTGAAACTCATTTCTCCACCTCATAGCCCTCAGTTGACTTTCTGTTGACTTTCTAGGTCCTCAGATGACCTAACCATGCTCTGATCCCTTTGAGCCTCTAACACTTGGCCAGTTTGCTTCAAAATGAACCTTGGCTCATATAAGCTCAATATAATGATCATGTGATCCCCATCTCAATAGAATACCTCATCTCCTTGAAAATCCCTAGTTGAAAGAATGCAATTGATTAGGGTTGACCAGAGGTCAAAACCCTAATCCAGAGGAATCTGAGCATGAACAATGAACCCCTTGAGGATGACATAACCATGATGATGATGATGTACCCCTGCAATAAAATATAAAGCTCAACCTCCTTGAAGAACCAAGAAAACCCTAATTGAAGCACAAACCCTCAGATGGTTGGTGATCAATTCAATAAGACCCTCAGGCTTGAATCTCTTAACCTCTCTATCTTCTGAGAAAGACTTAGGAGGATGACCTGTTTATTTTCACATGATATGCAATATGCAAATGCCTAATGTCCTAAAACATGAAATGCAATATGCTAAGCTAGCCCCAAGGAGAGGAGGGCAAATTTTGAGGTGTTACATAGACCCACACCCAGATGAGGTTTCTTTTGGATATATTCTATCCTACGGGTGTTCCATAACGACTGGATGTTCCTTTAGAAATCTTCCACTCTGGTGACCATTTCCCGGGGACTCAGTTGAGGCACTCCTCCGAGACGCGATTATGTTAGCTCTGGTGGGCGCATTCTCGCTGCTCAATCCGAGGACCCAAGGCTGGGAACTTGCTTTAGGATATCCTGTTGAGGGGAGTCAGTGGAGGTCTTTTGTCTTGTAATAATACCAAACCTTCAGTGGTAAACGTATTATTCTCGACTGAAGGGCTAGAAGCTGAAAAAACTTCTGTTCTTAGAACCTACCAGTGAGGGGCGGGCTAAATTCAGGAAACCTTAACCTTCAACCAACCCGGTTTTCTGGTATTCTTGTTGGAGCAGAGCTTTGACCTCTTATATGTTCCTCAGTGGTTTTCTCTTCAGACAGTGCAACCTGACAGTTGTTCAAGCAGATACAGCAATCCTGATTCCCATGTCACTGCATTGCATCACATCATTTTGCATTCACATCATTTAACACATGTTTATCTATTTCTAGGGGTTTATATCTTCTTCTTGATTCTAGTCGGGGTTTTCTGGTTCTCCTAAGATGGATATTGGCAGAAAAAGACATGTCGCTTACAAATTTCATGTGGTTTGTTTGGATCTCATTCAACAGCTGATGAAGCTAATGGATCATAATTCTCTAGAAAAATTCCGGAAGGATTACGGGTTGATTCTAAGTTTCGTTACGGTTCTTCCCAAAGATCAACATGATGCTCTCTTTACACTGTTGCAGTTTTATGACCCTCCATTGAGGTGTTTTACATTCCCAGATTATATCTTGGTCCCTACTTTGGAGGAGGTTGCCAGTTTTCTCAGAGTTCCTATCAAGTCGCTGTTGCTATTCTACAGTTCTGAGTTTCTGCCCGATTTCAGCATGGTTGCTTCAGCCACATATTTGGGGAAACCAGTCTTGGAGTCTAATATGTGTCAGAAAGGAGGAGTCAGTGGTTTTCATCTGAGTTTCTTAGTGGGAGAAGCCAAGAAGAAGCTTGAAGATGGTGATTGGAGGTGTTTCAATGTTGTGTTGGCTCTTTGTGTATACGGGATTGTCCTGTTCCCTAATGTTGCAAAATTTGTGGACGTAGACGCCATACGCCTCTTCGTGTTGGGAAATCCAGTGTCGACCTTGCTGGGAGATTTCTTTCATTTAGTGCATCACAGGAATGAGAATAGAAAAGGAGGATTGGTGAATTGTTGTGCACCCTTGTTTCATAAGTGGTTCAGTTCTCACCTACCCAAGTCGGGAGCGTTTGTTGATTTCAAGGACTCATTGAGTTGGTCGAAGAGGTTGATGGGGCTAAGAGCTAAAGATATTTCTTGGTGGTCTGACCGGAACTTGCTTCAGGCGGATATTATTTACAGTTGCGAGAACTTCTCGAATGTACTGTTGGTAGGAAGAAGAGGAGGAATCAACTATAATCCTTCTCTAGCAGTCAGACAGTTTGGGTATGCTTTAAAAACTCCACCTTTGGAAAAATATGTGGAAGAATCTCTGTTTTTCCATTCTTCATCTGATCTGACTATATCTCATAAGGAAGCTGAGGCCTGGCTCAAGGTAATCAAGAGAGGAAGGACTGTGCTTGGAAAGGGGGGTTGCAAGACTTATCCTCAATACGAAAATTGGCTTCGGAGAAGAGTCGAAGAGTTTAGTCTGCCCTTTCCTATTGAAGAACCTTTGTATCCACCTATTCCTGAGCAGTCAACAATGGTGAGTCGAGAAGAGTATGACAAACTGAAGAATACCATGGAGGAACTTCAAACTGAAAACTCTGAGTTGAGTGTGAAGTTGCAAGACTTTATGCATCTATACGAAGAGGCAGAATATCAGAAGGGGGAAGCTGTCAGATTGCAAGAGGAAGCGGAAAAGAAATTGGCTGTGGAGGTGAACTTCTTCAGAAAAACTGACAAAGCCTTTGGGTCATCCAGTTCTGAGTTGAGGCGAGTCAAGCAGCAGTTAACAGATGCCTGTGGTAAATTAGTTGGGTGGCAAGAACAATGGGATGCATTTTCAGCTTCTCGGAAGGCAAAAGAGGAGGAGATGGTGGCCCAATTGATTGGTCGGATGGAGAAGTTGAAGACTCTGCTGAAGGAGAGGAACAATGAGCTCCTGTGTGCCCGTAAAATCAATGGTTACATCACAGATCAACTCGACAAGGCTCAAGAACAGATTGAAGAACTCAAAGTGCTGGCGGGTTTGAAGAAATCTAGACTTGAAGAGGTATTCGGGGAGGATGATGGGCATTATTACATAGAGCACATCAAAGAACTGGATGGGATTATTCACAAGAGGAATTTGCTTATCCGGCGTTTGGCAGAATCTCCAGATCATCCTGACACGGTGGCATTGCTGGCTGAAGTTAGGAGCAGTCCTTATGGGTTGTATACAGGAGGCTGATTCCTGATTTTTGTTCCTCTTTTTACTTGTTGTGTTTCTTTGTTGCTTTGTAGTAATGATCCACAGGCTTGTTGTGGAGATCAGTTCATGGAAGTGGAAGTGGTCCAAGGAGTGGCTTAGGGACATAAGGAGCTTAGACTGTTGGTACAAAGGAATCCCCTTACTACTCAATCGGAGATTGTGATTGATCCTCCAGCTGGAGAGGCTAATGGGCCCAATGGACCGGGACCTATCCCTATCCCACGTGTCAACCCTGATAAACAACCCATCCATGATGATCAGGAGGATCAGTTCACCCTGCTTCAGGAAGACTTTGGCATAGGCCAGGGTGTGGACCCTATGTTTCGGAGATTGGAGGAGAGGTTAAAAGCTGTGGAAAGGCAGAATGCCCTTGGTGTGGATGTTGCTGACTTGGGGATGGTCCCAGGTGTGAGAGTTCCACCAAAGTTCAGAGTTCCAATTTTTTATAAGTACAATGGCAACTCTTGCCCGAAGACTCATGTGCAAGCTTACTTCCGCAAGATGATTGCGTATTCCGATGATGAGAAGCTGCTCATGTACTTCTTCCAGGACAATCTAGTTGGGGCATCCTTGGAGCGGTATATGAGGCTAGACATAGCCCATATTCGCTGTTGGAGAGACTTGGCTGAGGCTTTTGTGAAGCAGTATCAGTACAATACGGATATGGCACTTGACAGGACTCAACTCTAGAATCTGTCTCTCAAGAGCAATGAGTGCTTCAAAGAGTATGCTCAACGCTGGAGAGAAATGGCTTCCCGTGTTCAGCCTCCGATGTTGGAAAAAGAGATGGCCAACATGTTTATGAACACACTTCCTGGGTCTTATTTGGAGCGTCTGGTGGGTTGCAACGCCTCAAATTTCGCTGATGTGGTCTCTACCGGTGAGAGGGTGGAGAACTACTTGAAGACGTGTAAGATCCAAAGTGGGGTTGGATCATCCTCGGGGTCGAAGAAGCCGTTCATAGGAGGACATAAGAGGAGAGAAGGGGATGCAAATTTCGTGTCTTCTTATCAGAGCAGGGGTAACCGAAGGAACAATTTTCAGAATTACCATCAGCAACCCTATGTTGCAGCTGTGACCATTCCGACTGCAGCACCAGTCCAACAACAACAACCCCAGCATCAACAAAATCAGTACCAACAACAAGAGGGTAACAGGCCTGCCTACCAACAGAGACAAAGGATGATGGATAGGCGTTTCGACACTCTTCCGATGTCGTACGCCCAGTTGCTTCCCAACCTTCAACAGTTGCAACTTATGCAGTTACGCACTTTGGCTCCTCCTATTGGCAGGATTCCAGTGGGTTATGACGCCAATGCTAGGTGCGAGTTCCACTCTGGGGCACCTGGCCACACTATTGAAAACTGCAAAGCTTTTAAGCACGTAGTTCAGGACCTTATTGACTAAAAGGCCATTAACTTTGCGTCGGCTCTTAATGTTGTCAACAATCCCATGCTGCAGCATGGTGGAGCAAATGTTAACATGGTTGAAGGAGAAGTCAAATCAGTCAAGGATTTGTTGAAACTGAAGACTCCGCTGTTAGAAATTAAAAAATACTTGCTAAAGGCAGATGTTTTCCCCGGTTGCGGGAGCAGTTGTTTGGGTTGTGTTACATAGAGCGGGGGTTATGTGAGGCTGCAGCAGGGTATCCAGGCCTTGCTTGACGATGGTATCCTCCAAGCTGAAGACCTATCTGCCCAAAAGTTTGTTGAAGGGGTTGTTGAAGAGGTATTTGAGAATGCAGATGTTGATCCTCTTTTTTCTGAAGATGCCGTTGAGGTTGAAAAATTTACGAATGTTGTTCCTGTTGATTTTATAATTCCTAATGATGTAACTAATTTTCCCGATGTTGCTGCTGATATTCCAAACATTGTGTTTGATTCTGATGTATTTGTTGAACTTAATTCCGATGTTTCGGATGTTTGTGCTTCAATGAATGAGATTTCTGAGTATGACTGAGACGTTGCCACTATCACAATTTTCTACCCGACCGCTCAGATCAGTGTACCAGTAGCGCAACTGGTACCACTAGTGCGACCACATCAATCCACTATGACCATCACGACCCCTGGTCCTTTACCTTTCACCAGCGAAAGGGCCATTCCTTGGCATTACGGGGGGAGTGTGTACACACACGATCATAGAGTGGAGCAGCCACTGAAAATAGAAGAGGTGCAGGATCATAAGTCTGAACCCGGAGTTGAGGTAAAAGTTCCCGCAGTGGACAATGTTGGTGGAATCGGGCGATTCACCAGAAGTGGTAGACTGTTCTCACCACCAGTTACCCAATCTGATGGTGTTGACGCCGCGGCGAAGGCCAAAGGCAAGCAAGTTGTGAATGAGGGTACCCCTGCACCACAGGCTGGCTCTGAGCCTGCTTTCGCGAAAGATGTGGACGAGCTCTTGAGAATCATAAAGAAAAGCGATTACAAGGTAGTCGATCAGTTGATTCAGGTTGTCCAAGATATTTATTCTCTCACTCCTGCTGTGTTCGGAGGCACACAGGGAGGCACTTCTGAAGGTCCTTAATGTTGTGTATGTGCCTCAGGAGATCTCAGTGAACCAACTAGAAGGGATCGTTGCAAATGTTCATGCAAGCAGCGGGTTGGGTTTTACTGATTCTGACTTGATGCCAGCTGGACGCGATCATAACAAGGCTTTGCACATTTCGATGGAGTGCAAAGACACTGTGCTATCCCATGTTCTGGTGGATACAGGTTCCTCTCTCAATGTGCTACCCAAGAGAGCCCTGTCAAGGTTAGAGGTAGAAGGTTTGATCTTGAAGCCTTCTGATCTTGTTGTGAGAGCCTTCGATGGTTCGAAGAGGTCGGTATTCGGAGAGTTAGAATTGCCAATTCAGATTGGATCACAAACCTTCAACACCGTCTTCTATGTGATGGATATCAGTCCTTCGTATAGTTGTTTGCTGGGTCGTCCTTGGATCCACAGCGCTGGGACAGTCTGCTCGACCTTGCATCAGAAGATCAAGTTCCCGGCCAACGGAAGAATTATCACTGTCTGTGGTGAGGAGGATATTCTGGTCAGTCACCTGTCTACATTCAAGTATGTAGAGGTAGAAGGTGAGATTCATGAGACCCTGTGTCAGGCCTTTGAAGCAGTTCAAATCAAGGATGCAGCTCTAGTGGAAGAGGTTAAAGCAGGTGCCTCTATTTCAACCTTCAAGCAGGCACAGGCCTTGGTAAATTCAGGTGTTGCCCCCGGTTGGGGATGTCTGTTGGATTTACCTATAAAGGAAGACAAGTTTGGGATTGGGTATCAGCCAACATTGACTTCTACAACTTCAACGCCTCAGACTCGTCAGGGGCCGATTACTTTCTCCAGTGCTGGCATCATTCAGTATGGCCAGATCTCTGTAATCAACGAAGAAGATGGGGATAGTGATTGTGACATTGACAACTAGGTGCGTCCAAGGGCCCCGGGTGAAGTTCTCCGCAATTGGTCTTCTGAAGAGATTATCCAAGTCACTCTTCTTGAAGAGTAATTTTATTTGTTTATTTGTGCATATCCAAGTCTTACGTTCCGCCCAGGGCGTAATGACTCATTGTAGGGCTCATCTATGTGAATACCTGCATTTTTTATCGTAAATAAAGGACATCTTTTTGCATTCAAATATTTTGTTCACTATCTTTCTATTTTTGCAGTTTTCAAAAATCAAAAAAAATATATTTGGCAATGTTTTATTTAGTTTTCACTCCTTGTTCACACTCATAAGCACATACCATCACTCATGCAGATGCACGTCACTGGTTCCTATTGATAAGAGTTCTGTTATGGCTCGCTTCGACTTTGAAAACCCAATCCTTCAAGTTAAAGAAGAGGGTGATGAAGACTATGAACTCCCTGAAGAACTTGTCAGGTTGTTAAAACAGGAGGAAAGGGTCATTCAACCGCATCAAGAGTTTATTGAAGTGATTAATCTCGGCACCGAGGACGTCAAGAGAGAAATCAAGATAGGGGTTGCTCTGGAAGATAATGTGAAGAAGGGGCTGATTGAATTGCTGCAAGAGTATGTTGACATCTTCGCTTGGTCTTATCAGGACATGCCAGGGCTTGATACAGACATTGTGGTACACCATTTGCCTCTCAAAGAGGATTGTCCTCCGGTCAAGCAGAAGCTCGGAAGAAGAAGACCAGAGATGGCTGTCAAGATAAAGGAAGGAGTGTAAAAACAGTTGGATGCAGGGTTTCTAGCGGTTACAAATTATCCTCCATGGGTTGCAAATATCGTTCCAGTACCTAAGAAGGATGGAAAGGTACGGATGTGTGTCGACTATCGGGATCTGAACAGAGCTAGTCCTAAAGATGATTTCCCATTACCTCACATCGACGTTTTGGTGGATAACACGGCTCAGTTCTCGGCATTCTCCTTTATGGATGGCTTTTCTGGCTATAATCAAATTAAGATGGCACCAGAAGGCATGGAGAAGACAACTTTCATAACCCCATGGGGCACCTTCTGCTACAAGGTGATGCCGTTTGGTCTGAAAAATGCTAGGGCAACATATCAACGAGCTATGGTAACTCTTTTCCATGATATGATTCATCATGAAATCGAGGTTTATGTTGATGATATGATTGTCAAATCTCAAACAGAAGAAGAACATTTGGTGAATTTGCATAAATTATTTGAGCACTTCAGGAAATTCAAGCTGAGGCTTAATCCGAACAAGTGTACTTTCGGGGTGAGATCTGGAAAACTGTTGGGTTTTATTGTTAGTGAAAAAGGGATTGAGGTGGATCCTGCCAAAGTAAAAGCAATACAAGAAATGCCTGAGCCAAGAACAGAAAAACAAGTATGTGGTTTCTTAGGAAGGTTGAACTACATTGCAAGGTTCATCTCTCACCTAACAGCCACGTGTGAGCCAATATTCAAATTGTTAAGAAAAGATCAGACTATCAGGTGGAATGATGATTACCAAAGGGCTTTCGAAAAAATAAAAGAGTATTTGCAGAATCCTCCAATCCTTATGCCTCCAATCCCAGGGAGACCGCTGATTATGTATTTGACAGTACTTGATAATTCCATGGGTTGTGTTCTCGGTCAACACGACGAGACAGGTAGGAAAGAGCATGCCATCTACTACCTGAGTAAAAAATTCACAGATTGCGAATCGAGATACTCAATGCTTGAAAAGACATGTTGTGTACATGCATGGGCTGCTAAGCGATTGAGGCAATACATGCTGACTCACACAACCTTACTGATCTCCAAAATGGATCCAATCAAGTATATATTTTAGAAGCCAGCTCTCACCGGAAGGGTTGCTCGTTGGCAAATGGTACTGACAGAGTACGACATCCAGTATACATCCCAGAAAGCCATCAAAGGGAGTATTCTGTCAGACTATCTTGCTCAGCAGCCGATTGATGATTATGAGCCGATGAAGTTTGATTTTCCGGATGAAGACATCATGTTCCTCAAGATGAAAGACTGTGAAGAGACAGTTGTTGATGAGGGACCTGATCCAGATGAAAAATGGACTTTAATGTTTGATGGGGCCGTCAATGCCAAAGGAAGTGGAATTGGTGCTGTCATTACCACTCCGAAAGGTGCCCACATGCCTTTCACCGCTCGTCTGACTTTTGAGTGCACCAATAGTGAAGTTGAGTACGAGGCATGTATCTTGGGTATTGAGCAAGCCATTGATTTGAGAATCAAGACCCTGGACATCTTCGGAGATTCAGCTCTAGTGATCAATCAAGTGAATGGTGATTGGAATACTCTCCAGCCTAATCTGATCCCCTACAGAGATTACACGAGAAGACTGTTGACTTTCTTCACAATAGTAAAATTGTATCATATACCTCGTGATGAGAACCAGATGGCAGATGCTCTTGCTACTTTATCCTTCATGATCAAGGTGATTTGGTGGAACTATGTTCCCAGGATCGAAGTTATGCGCCTTGATAGGGTCGCGTATGTATTTGCTGCTGAACTGGTAGTGGATGACAAGCCCTGGTATCACGACATCAAGTGCTTTCTGAAGAATCAAGAGTACCCTGCAAGGGCATCCCACAATGACAAAAAGACTTTGAGAAGATTGGCAGGCAGTTTCTTCTTGAACAAAGATGATGTTCTGTATAAGAGGAACTTCGACATGGTTTTGCTTAGATGCGTGGATAGACACGAGGCGGACATGTTAATGCAGGAAGTTCATGAAGGCTCCTTCGATACTCATGCCGGCGGACATGCAATGGCTAAGAAATTGTTGAGAACAGGTTATTACTCGATGACAATGGAATCTGATTGCTTCAAATATGCTCGGAAGTGTCATAAATGCCAGATTTATGCTGATAAGGTGCATGTGCCGCCAAATCCTCTGAATGTGATGTCTTCGCCATGGTCGTTTGCTATGTGGGGCATTGATATGATTGGAAAGATTGAGCCGACTGCTTCCAATGGGCATCGCATCATCCATGTTGCCATCGACTATTTCACCAAGTGGGTCGAAGCAGCGTCATTTGCGAAGGTCACCAGACACGTGGTTGCCCGATTCATTAAGAAAGAAATCATTTGTCGTTATGGGATTCATGAAAGAATCATTACGGATAATGGTTCTAATCTCAATAACAAAATGATGAAGGAGTTGTGCAAGAACTTCAACATTCAGCATCACAATTCTTCCCCTTATCGTCCTAAGATGAACGGTGATATTGAGGCAGCAAATAAGAACATAAAGAAAATTGTACAGAAGATGGTCGTTACATACAGAGATTGGCATGAGATGCTACCCTTCACCTTGCATGGGTATCATACTTCAGTACGTACATCGACCGGGGCAACCCCTTACTCCCTTGTGTATGGTATGGAAGCAGTCCTACCTGTTGAAGTGGAGATTGCTTCTCTAAGATTCCTGCTGGATGTCGAGTTAGACGAAGCCGAATGGATTCAGACAAGGTTCAATGAGTTGAGTCTTATCGAAGAGAAGCGAATGGCAGCCATTTGTCATGGACAGTTATATCAAAATCGGATGAAGAGAGCCTTTGATCAGAAAGTGCGTCCTCGTTGCTTCCTAGTCGGAGATTTGGTGTTAAAAAGGATCCTTCCTCCTCAGACGGATCACAGGGGTAAGTGGACTCCTAACTATGATGGACCATATATTGTCACCAAGATATTTGATGGTGGAGCCTTAATGCTTGCAAATATGGATGGTGAAGACTTCGCTTCCCTTGTGAACTCAGACGCGGTTAAAAAATACTTTGCATAAAATAGACCCGCTGGACAATAAAAGAATAGTCCAGGCAAAAATGGGCATCCCGGCGAACCAAGAAAATGAAAAAGGTTTGGGCAAAAGTTAGGGATTAAAAATGAAAAGATTGTACACCCGGTAAGTTGAAAACCTAAAAAAGGTAACTTAGGCAAAAATGGGTATCCCGGTGGATTGAAAACCCGAAAGGGCGATCCAGGAAAAAGTTAGGGATTAAGCGAATGACTGCGTTCTAAGTAGTTCTGAATCTCATCTCGTGTCGATAATCGGAAACTTTCAAAGGATAGGAAACAGTCCAATCACCTTTTTCAGAAAGCTGATCATTTGGAGGATCTTGAAGACGAGCGAGTCATAGCAGGATTGGAACCCGATAGAAATCCACTTCACATTGCCATTAGATTAATTTCGGTTTTTATCTTTTGTGCAATTACCTCTTTCCAGGGATTAGGATTGTAAATGCCTATTCAAAGGCCATTCAATCAATAAAATCATGTTATTCAGTATATCTCTGTGTTCATTTTCATCTTACTGTTTTGTTTGCAAAAATGACGTCCGAATTTTTGATAAACATTGCATCATGAAACATAGGAGCTTTACAGGTACATGCTTAATAAACATTTTAAATTGCTGTAAATTTTAAGTGCTTTGGATCGTCTATTCAGAACAGGTACACTCGGGGCATTGCCTTAAAGTTCCCAACAGATGATCGCGGATGTTTTTCTTCAACAGTTGGTATTTGGTATCTTATCCCTGCAAAGTTGGTACAAGCATTGGATTCTTCAATCCCCAGCAGACTCTGACTATTGTACTTCCCCAAGCATTTGTTTCTGATTTTACATTCCCCAGTAGAGTCGACAGTGCCAGACTATATCTTCCCAGCAGAAGCGGCTGCTCCTCAGAGTGATGCCAGATCGATGATCTCGACGCCAGATCCATGGTCTCTTTTCTTGAAGCAGAATCTTGGTAATGTATTGGTGTTTGCTTCCCCTGTTGAGTCGTCTCTCTCTCTCGCAGATTATGGTTGCCAGAACCACGGTCGCTTTCCTCAGCAGCAAGCTTTCAGTGTCATTCTCTCCCCAGTCACAGTCTTGGTATTTTGTTATTGCCAGAACACCGCGTGGCTGGTCATTTCCCCACATAGTTCATTGTGCTGTGTATCTCCAACAGCATTGCCAGGGTCCAGAAGATTGTGATCATTTCCCCAGCAGAATTCCTTGCCCCGACTTGGCGTTCTCTCTAACCTGGCATTTCACATCCCTGCATGTAAAATCATATCGCATTGCATCCTCCCAAATCGCGTAGCATTTCCATTTTCATGGAGCATTACGCCACGGAAAAATTCAAACATACGCATGTAAAGCATAAAACATTCTTGGTATCCCAAGTGATAAGCCAGAAGTTTGTTTCCAGTACTCAGACTGAAGTTTGTTCATGACTTATCCTTTATTATTCCCAGCAGGGGTCGTTGGCCCACGCGCCGCCTCTATTATCATCTTCCCTATTTCTGCCGATGCTGACAAGCAGGCCAATTTCTAGTATTCAGACCGAAGTGGCATTCAGTCCCGTTTTCCGATGTCCAAATCGAAGAAGTTTCCGACGTTCAGGTCGACGCAACTTGTGGCATTCAGGCCAATTTCTGGTATTCAGACCGAAGTGGCATTCAGGCCAGTTTTCTGATGTTCAGATCGAAGAAGTTTCTGACGTTCAGGTTGACGCAACTTGTGGCATTCAGGCCAGTTTTCCGATGTTCAGATTGAAGAAGTTTCCGACAGTCAGGTCGACGCAACTTGTGGCATTCAGGTCAGTTTTCCGGTATTCATACCGAAATGGCGCTCAGGCCAGTTTCCCGGTGTTCAGACCGATGTTTTATAATCTAGTATCTTCTGATGCTCAGATCGAAGTCATTCCCAGTATTCAGATTGATGAGCGGCATTCAGGCCATGGTTATTTCTGTGCTACCATTTGTTTTCGTATTCAGGCTAACATACTTTTCTCGGTGTTCAGACCGACTCTCACCGTACCAGACGGATTCTTTGTTAATGCTCAGATCAAGACCACCTCTTTGCCGATCCTGACATGCATTATTTTTTTCACTTTCCTACTTCAATGTAAATTTTCGGGCTTTTATCGTATTCAATCCCTTGATACCTCAAAAGTGCGAAAGAGATTGTTATCTTCATTTCGGGTTTCCAGTTGATTGAATAGGGGCAGCTGTAATACCCCAAAATTTACCCTACTTTTTTTCCTAGAAGCATGGGATTATGTTTCACACTTCATTGGCATCATACTAGGTCATACTCATTGCATACTGTATTAGTGACTTGGAAATCATGTTTTGATTGATCACTCCTTAACAGAAGGAGCCCACACAAAGCAAGATTGAGAATTGGACATCATTCTCTAAGTATACAAGTCTCAAGGGTCTTAGGGGGCTCCAGGTATCTTATTATGGTCCTCAGTTCATCAGTGAAGGATTCAAAGTTATCAGAGTGTTCATCTGGATTTAATCATAAAATTAGGGTTTCATGGCTACTTGCAACAGTCAATGTTTGGTTGGAAGTAGAGGAGCTCATCCATATCATGAATGGAGAGGCGTCCTGGCCTAGGAAGACTCACAATTATCTCAGAAAGATCCATTGGCAAGCAGTGCAATCAGTTCCCGATCAATTTTGCCCTAAAATTAGGGTTTGGTTTAAAATCAGTTTATTTCTGATTCTTTGGGTGAAATTCTTTTCCATGGCCCTCCATATGGCCACAAGGGTCTACATACAAAAAATCAGCTTTTTATTTGAGCCAGAAGTGCTTCAATTGATCACTGGAATCGAGAATCAGACAGTTTGGGAAAAGTCAACTTTGGGGCCAGAAAAGTCAACTCCTGACTTTTTGAGAGTGGAATCTCAAAATTCATGCCTAGGGGAGCCTACATGTGAAATTTGATCAAGGTTGGATCATGGATTCATCATTTAATCAGGAATTGGAAACGTTACTTAATTTGGAAAAGTTTGACTTTCCATTTTGGGCAAGTTCTTATGATCTTTGCACTCACTTTAAGCCCATTTTCCATCAAGATAAAAGCTCCATTTGAAAATTTCTCCAACATGAAAGTTGTTCATTTTGTTCCAAGCTTTCTATAAATTTAAAGTTTGCTCCATTTGGATCAAAATTGAGAAAGTTATGCTTGGTCAAAGTAAGACATATTTTTAGGACACTTAGAAAACTTTCTAAGTCTAAAAATCTTTAAAGTTTGTCCAAACTTCTTGGCCAGTTTTCTTGCACTTTAAGGAACCAATTGAAAATATTTTCTTCACAATAATTATACCTTGTCATGTCCTCTTTCACCTCCATGGTTTGAGAGATACATTCACTTAAAGTTGGTACCATGACTTGAAATTGCTAGGCAGATTTCAAGTTACCTTGGCCAGCCTTGCATTCTTCAGTTTTGCTCAACTTTAGGCCTTTTTTTAGGTTACTTCTACCCACCATCTCTTTTAACCTTGAACATCAAAGATACTCTCCAATATGCCATCTTTCATATGCCTTTGGAATGAGATTCATAGGATGTTTCATTTGCAAGATATTAACCTTCAAAGTCACCATCTTGAATTGATTCCTTGCTTGCCAAACCAGACCAAGCCATGCTGCACAAATGCAAAACCACACAGCCAATGTTTTGTTTTCCTCATTTGTCCATACATCATATTTCCATTCACTTAAGTTTTGCCAAAATAAGAAACATTGGCCTTGTCATACAAAACCCTCACGTGCCCTTTTCTACTACACCTCACCAATTGCATCACTTGCTCACCCCAAATCATTATTTCAGAGCCCATTAAGGTATTTGACCCACAATATTTAAGACAAGAAACCCTAAACATGAAAGGAGGCATTGGATTTTCGAGTAAGAAAAGGCAAGGTTCATTAGAAGTCAGATTTTATTTCTCAGCAAGTTCTTGAAGTGAAGTTCTTGAAGCACCAAGAAAGCAGCATTCGTTTCTAGTCTCTCCACAGTCAAGAAGCAGTGGACTAGACTTCCACTAGGTAACACTCTTGCTCCATTTCCATAGCCATTTTGTTGATACATTTGTGATCAGTATCATGCTTGTTTCATTACCATGCTAATCATATGCTTATGCTTGCTTTTGAAGTCCTCAGTATGAGGCATTGTTCATGGTGTTGATTTATGTTGTTGATTTTCTGCTCATGCCCGTGTTCATGTTGACACTTTGTTGTCAACTTTTCTCCATGAATAAGCTACCATTTCACCTAAAACAAGTTACCATGTTAATCCTTGCATTTTGTACTTGAGATCTGGGCTTTGTTTCATGACTTTTGATGCATTATAGTGTGCGTATTTTTGAGTTGAAGTTGAGAAAAACACACTGTTTTTTTGCGTTTTTGTATGAGCATGGCTAGGGTTTTGGCTCAATGAAGAAGATGACTGCGTGTCATCTTGAGAGCCATTGGATCCAGTGTCTCCGTTTTAATCCTGGTCGTCCGTTTGTTTTTGTCTTGTAGTGACCTAAATGAAAATGACCAATTGATAAATGTTCACATGATTTTTTAAATAAAATGTTCATTTAATTTGTCACGCCCTGATTTATTTGTGTTTTGGATCATGGGCCCTTCGCTGTTTGCTTTCCACACCCCTCGCTCATGGCCCATCAGCGTATTACTCATTTCCCAGTTCAATTAAAATGCTAATACACCACCTCTTTTCATGTTCTTTTTTTTTAATTCCCAATTTATTTCTGTTTTGATTTTAATTAATTTAAAATATTTTCTTTGTTCATAAAAATATCCAAAAATATTTTCCATATTTCTTGATGCCTTATTTAATTTTATTTAATTTTTATTTTCTCATTTATTTAATATTAATATTTTATTTTAATTATTCATTCCAAGTGGTCCATTTTAGCATACATTTGATTCTTGATTTTATTTTTATAACTTAAAATTATTTTCAGCTTTTGATTTTTGGGATGAAGGTTGACCACTGCCCCATGGTCAACCTGACTTTTTCTTGGATTTTTATTTCACATTTTTAATTTATTCTTGATTTGATTTTTAACCTAGTTTAGTTGGTTGACTTTTGGTTTCACCTCTGTTTTATTTCAATTAATTCATGTACTAATTTTCATTATTTTTGAAATCTTTTTGGGGGATGATGATGTCCTGACCCCACCTTACATATTTTAATTTTTCATAATTTTCCTGATTAATTTTCTATTTATTTGATATTTATTAAGTTGGCTCGAATTTTCAGTTGACTTCTTTATGATCAATGTTTGATTTAGGGATTGCTTATGGCAAATGAAGAGATCTTTTGATCCTCCCTTGTTCATTTCATAGGCCATGTATTAGAGGTCTTTTATCTTGATTTTATCTGATCCTTACCTCATTTCTTAATTTAATTATTTCAGTGGACTTTTTGTGCATCTTTTCATCTGTCTGATTCATCTGTTATCTGTTATACTTGTTTCTTTCATCCATGCTTACTATTGCTTGATTGTTTAACATGTTCATACATCCCATGCCTTGTTTAATGCTCCTCTATTTCATTCTTTGATTCTTTGATTTGATTATATACCTGTTTACTATCTGATTTGATTGATAACTGTTGCCTACTTGTATCATGATTGAGGCATATATTCTTATTGTTTGATTGCCATGAACCATCCCCATTCGTAACAAATGTACCCCGATCCCATAAAGTGTATAATATTTATTCTTTCATTCTTTATTCATCTGTTAATACAAGAATTAAAATGAACATCCGGTAATCATTTCAGAACAAGATCAAAAGCTCGATCCAACGTCGAGTAATCATTTTTAAAACTTAACAGAACTAGCACGCATTCATCCATCCTCTTGTAAGTCGATCGCTTCATGCACCGCCATCTACCTGTAAGTCGATCGCCTCAGGCATCGCCATCTACCCTTATCTGTGGCTCCTCTCCTTGCTCCGTCCGTCGACTCTTGTTCCGTTTAGGTAGCACCCATGAGGTAAAACCCTTTGTATGATAACATAGGTAGAATTCCCTTATTATTTGCATGATAACATTAGGTAGATGTTCCCCTCTGTAAATCCTAACACATAGGTCCACATTGTATGACAACTCTAGGGAAGAGCTTCCCCACTTTTAGACCTTCCGTGCGTCTCCGATCTTGTGGCATGTCAGTCTGTTCTATTGCAAAGAGGTATCTGCCTAAGACTCGATTCAGCAAGCTGCGACACCTACTGCTAGGACGTTGAACACATTGCCCACTTTCCTTTGACACAACTGTTGTCCTCTTTTGTAAGTCCATAGTCAGATGGCAATCCTTAACCCTTAGTTAGCCGAACTACGACAACTTTGATTCTCATGTTCAGATGAGATACGTAGGCACGAGACGTGATGTCTTGCCGAGTTTGACTAACGACTAACAACTAATCCTTGTTTGCTTTCGCCCTTGCTGCGATTCTTTTCTCTCTCCCTCGTTGCGATCGAGACCTTCCCTTTCTCTTGCCCTAGTTGCAATCGATACCTTTGTTCCCGTAGTTAGTTGAATTACGTTTTGCTCTGATTCTCATTCCAGATGAGATACGTAGGCATAAGACGCGATGTCTTATCGAGCACACCTCTCTTTCTCCCATAGGTAGCCAAGCTACAAAGACTCTGATTCTCATACTCAGGTGAGATACGTAGGCAGTGGATGCGATATCCTTGCGAGTCATTTTCTTTTGACCTTCTTTTAGCAGATAGTACCTTAGATATACCTACACCCTTTAGATTAGAACAACAAGAGTGGATACCGTAGAGTACTACGGATGCGTAGGGGTGCTAATACCTTCCCTTCGCATAATCGACTCCCGAACCCTAGATTTGGTTGTGAGACCTTGTCTTTTCCTCTCTTCAAGTTTTCTTCGATCGTTTCCTTTCCCTCCTTTGGGATAAATAACGAACGGTGGCGGCTCTTCTGTGTCTTTTCTCGCCGGTTGTTTTTCGCGTTGCGACAGACACGTATGTTGTTAAGAGAGCCTTTTCAGGTGGTGTTTTGATTCTTACAACTATGGATGGTGAAGAGTTCACCCGTCCTGTGAATGCCGATGCATTCAAAAAATACTTCGCCTAAAAAGAAAATAACAACTCACTAAGTTGAAAACCTGAAAGGGAGGCTTAGGCAAAAATGAGCGTCTCGGTGGATTGAAAACCCGAAAGGGCGATCCAGACAAAAGTTAGAGACATAAAACAGAAAAAATTATCCCGATAAATTGAGTACCCCACCTTGGGGCAATTTATGCAAAAATTAGGGATTATCACAAGTAACTGCATCCTGTTGATCTTCAATCTTGAAGACATTCTTGAGCACAACATTTGATTCTGATTCATCTTCAACCAAAGCCAAGAGCACAACAGATATTGAAGGCAGTAGAAGGATTAGTGATCATTGTATTCAATGTAGCCATTTTCCATGTAAATTACCATTTTTCAACTTTTGTAAATATCTAGGGAGTCTTGTCATTTACAGACTACCATTCTATTAAATAAAGTTAAACTTTTATCCAATTGTTTCTACTCTTATTTATTCAGCAAACTAGAATTAAAATTTTATGATGATCATTTTGAAATTGAAATTTTAAAATCAAAATCATGTTTTCTTAAATAATAAAAGCAGTTACTTTTAAAGAGCAATCAATTTCATTTAAGGAATATCAACAACGGTCTGAGAACAGGTGAGCCCTAAAATGCGAAGCATTATTGGTTTTCCCCAAGTAGTTGACATGATCTGTGTTTCATCCCCATCAACATTTCAGCATCTCCAACCGAATTTTGTTGGTTTCCCCAGCCGATTTTGCATTTGCCTCCCGTGAGTTGTAGGCGCGTTTTCTCAGCGATTTGAATAGATCCAGCATAAGATTCTTGTTTCCCCTCAAGTCTCCAGCGGATTTCATTAGTCACTGATCCTAGAACGATATGTCTGATCCTCTGCAAGGTTGTCTCCCATTTGATATGGTGTTGACCTAAAATTCCCCGCAGAGTTGATGGTGTAGATCCTCAGCAGATCTTTTCCTTTGCCCCAGCCAGGATATGATCCTTTGAGGTGGATGGTTCGCGTCCATCCCCTACCTCTCTTTCTCTAGTTGATTCCTTCTTGTCGAGATTGGCCGAGTGTTGTATTGATGATTCAGATCAGTGACGTTTGTATCCTTTGTGATCGTTTCGTTAGCATAATCATCACATATATATATATATATATATATATATATATATATATATATATATATATATATATTCATAGATTTCATTATTGCACTTAGTGATTCATTATTCCTCTGATCCTCTGCTATGGTGGTATCTGTAGTACCTCAAATTTGCACCCCCCATTTGTACATTCATTTCATTTTTAGGTCACTAACATCACATTAACATTGCATTGTCATTGCATATCACATTGCATTTCATCAGTCAAGACTGGTCAGGAGGTTCAGTTGTGCAAGGCAACAAGAGCATTTTCCATGAGATCAAAGCCCTAGGGTGGTTCCAATGACCTTATATGACCCAGGGATCATTTTGAAATAGCTTGGTCAAGTGTTGAAGGCTCAGAACTCATCAGTACATGTGCAAATCATCTGAGGCCCACAATAGTCAACAGAAGTCAACTGCAAAGTCAACTGTGGATTTGGAGGTGGGAAGTGGTTAGAGATGTCTCATTCATGTTCAAACAAGTCTCATTTGACATTTCAAACATCAACATTGAAGAATTTGAAGTCAGATCAAAACTTTCCAAAAATAGCAGGTGACCTATAATTTGAACTTTCCAAAAATGGAAAGGTTTTGGACCAACTTCAACTCAAGATTACATCATCAAGAAATCTTCAAATGAAATTTTGTCTAACATGAAAGTTGAACATATTTCTCTCCCATTTCCAAAAAGTCCAAGATCATGAATTTCTAATGTGTGGTTGAGGAGATATGATCCAATCATGGCAAAGTGTGTTTGAAAATTCAAATGGGCATAACGTTTGAACCAAAGCTCCAAAATGAGTGGTTCTTTTTGCATTTTGATCCTCATAACATGTACTTTCAAAGCATATCATTACATGGCATAAATTTCCTTTGCATGGGCATGTGCTTATTCATGAAGATTTGTGAAGAAAATTTCATAAAACCATTTTGGGTGATTATGTGCATACAAAATCAATTCCAAAGGGTGCATGGACTTATTTTAATTGGATTTGGGCCAGAAGTAAGTACTGTTCACGCATGCATGGGGTGCATGAGGTGAAAATATCATTTTTGCACATACACCTTCAAACTTGCTAATCTTAATTGCATTTGGCTTAAACTTGATTACAACATGTTTAGCTTGGGGTATATATTGTTAATCTCAACTGCCTTGGTCATTAGCATTCATTTCAGATCTGAATCTCAAGAATCACCAAAATTTTCTCTCAAATCTTTTTTGCAAATTCTTCACACAAGAGCATGTTCTATTAATTGATTTGTAATGAGGAAGCATTGTTAAGCAAGATTGGACGTGGAATTGGATCAAACCGTGCCATATTTGCTCATACTCAAAGCTTGAAGCATCCATGGAAATTTCAAAATATACTGGATTCATGTGCAATTGAGCTTCATTCCTTCCATCAATCACCTACACAAGCATCATAGAGTAACTTTGAGCCATTGCAAGCCTTGGATAGCACGAATTCCAGTTGCTGCTCTTCAAGAGGTCAGGATTCGACCTCTCTAATTTTGAATTTCATTAGGATATTTGTGTAGATCGTTGATTGGTGAGCATGCTGATACAAATTTTGAGTGAAATAGTGCAATATTCACAAAGTTATGTTGGATTCAAGTTTTGATGTCTTTTTTTCTTTTGTTCGATTTGCTCTTGATATGATGATTCACGCTTAACTTTTGTTTGATTCGTTATCACCATGAAAAATGCTTCCAAATGATGTATGAGTTTTGGTTTTCTGGAAATGTTGCTGGAAATGTGCATGAGGATTGCTACTGTTCATCTTCTTCGTGAGGAAGAAGATGAAGATCTTGCTATTGCCACGGTTTTCCAGGTTTGGCAACGATTTCCTGGCCTTTAGGTGCGCTGGCTTAGGGTTCCATTGTGATTGGACCACGTTGGCGTCTTGCTTGCAGTTTCATTGGTCCACAGCGTTTGACTGGGCGTTGACTGGTGACTGGGCATCCCAGTCATTAATGAAACACAGCGTTTCATTAGGAAACACGCGCCATAGTTCAAAAAGGTGCTGAGTTCGAGTCTGGGCGAGTGTAGTTTTTCAAATGCCTTGCTATTTTCTCATATTCCCTCCCATTTTCATACTTTGGTTCATGTTTTAATTTCAATTTTTTCCCAAACTTCCAAAAATCATTATAAATTGAAAAATGCATCAATTTCACTCCAATTTTTTGCACAATGCTCCTCATGTTGTCTAGTTTTTTATGAGTATAAATTGGAAAGTTGTGCCTGGCTTGAAAAATAATTTGTGCTAGGATGTTTGATCATATATCTAATTGTGACCTTGCCTTGCTATTTTCATTGTGAAATGCTTGTTTCTTATCCAATGAATGTGAAATTTTGCATGCTATTTCTTGACACATTGCTGGACATTTTGGCTTTGGTTTGATATTTTTCCCATGCTCCATTTCTGTTTTATGCTCATGCTAACTTGGTGTGACAATTTGTTTCACACATTTGGTTGTCTGTTTTGTGCCATGTGATTGCCATGCCTAATGATGGCCGATGCTTCTGATTTTTTGTATGTTGATCATGTTAGATGTCTTGAATATGCATGAATTTTTCCAGAATTTATTGAATCATTCTGTTTTGATTTGAATTTTTCATTCATGATGATCACATATGAACTTTGAAATTGCCTTTAACTTCACTTGATCATGAAATGCATTTGGTTAATGATTTTGATATGAGCCTTTTTAGGATGTGTTAATATGTGTTTGAAGTTGCTTTGTGTCAAGTTTGAGGTTCTGCTTTGACTTTTTTCTCCATCTTTTACCCTAGGCTTTGACCTAGTGGTTTGGACTTATCATTTGAGTTGTGATTTCAGGTTCAGATGCACATTGCCATGATTGGAGTGAATCATTCATTTAAGCCTGATTATTGGTTGATGTTGGCTAACATTGTGTTGTTTTATAGAATTTGAGAACAAATTCACTTGTGCTTGTGCCTTGCTCATTGTTGCCTGATGCTTTGTCTGTGTGTGTGATTAACTATTGTTTGTTTGTCTGTACAGTTGAACTGATTGGTTTAGATTTTTTTTCACAGGTACCTAAGTTGCTTTAAGTTCTTTTGAACTTGCTTTGCTAGCTTGTGGTTTGCTTACCACTGAGGTATAACTCCTTTGACTTCATGTAGTCTGGAAGACCTGTCCTGTTATGTGGGCAGGCACCTGTCTGAAGCCCTCCTTAAGAGGCAATGTTTGTGATTGTTTAACTTTGTGCCCTGTACATACAAAGACCTCCTAAGTGAAGAGGCATTGGAAGATAGAAGGGATGTGTAATCCATCCCCTGTTATTCAGTTGAGTCATTCATCCTGCTCACACCATTGTGTTTATGCACTTTGAATCAAAGCCCAAAATCTTGTTGTGTCAGTCATGTGGAGAAGAGTTCCTACATTCTGAACTCCCACACTTTCTATTTGAGTCAAGCTCTCCCAGGCCAGGGATAAGAGCTATGAGGTCTTACCCTCATTCTCATTTCATCTGCTTCACCCTAACTCTCAATGTTAGGGTTAAGAGCTAACCACACCACATTCCAGTTGGCTTGTTTGTAGAGGTTGACATGACCCCTTGACTAAAGCTTAGCCTTGTATGAGCCTTCTGTTTGCATATAGTGTGTGCGCTTGCTTTTGTGCTTGTGATTGACTGTGCTGCTTAGGATAGCTTGCTTCCTGTGCAAGTTAGATTAGAAACCTCAACATAGGGATCGTATGCATGACAACTTCTAGGCTCGAGTCGTAGTCTCCCTAGTAGTTGGTATCTCCCTTTGTCTCTAGTTAGGCTAGAAGTTCTTTCCCTGTTTAGGGGAACTACGTCGCCCTGATCCTCATACCAGATGAGGTACGTAGGCAGGAGATGAGCTGATCTCTCCGGGCGCCCTTTTGTTTTCAACCCTTTGTGTGTGTTTGGAGGCCGACGTAAGCCCAGTGATTGGCAGTCGATTTCCTGTGTCTTGTTTGCTTGTTGGAGTCTGACGTAAGCCCAGCGATTGGCAGTCGGTTTCCTATGGGTGTATTCGCTGGTTCGGAGTATGATGTAAGTCCAGCGATTGGCGTTCGGTTTCCATGTTTGCCTGTTTGTGTGGAGTATGACGTAAGTCCAGCGATTGGCAGTCAGTTTCCTGTGTGGTTTTGTTTGGCGTGCGTTAGCCGAGCTACGAGTGCTCTGATTCTTCTCCGGTCAGAGAAGATACGTATGCATAGGATGCGACATCCTAGCGAGCACGTTTTCCCCGTTCCCGAACTACGTCGACTCTGATGTCTGTGCCTGACAGACTACGTAGGCCCAGGATGCGATATCCTGCCGAGTTACCTTCTTCCGTCTTTCTGTGTTCTATTCCAGCCTTGTGTGGTGTGTGAGAAGTTTTAGCAACCTTATCGTTTCTTTTGAGCGTGGATCCCGTCGAGTACGACGGATGCGTAGGGGTGCTAATACCTTCCCTTCGTATAACCGACTCCCGATCCCATTTCTCTCTGGTCGCGAGACCATGTCTTTTCCAGGTTTACTTCGAGCGTTTCCTTTCCCTCTTTTGGGATAAATAACGCACGGTGGCGACTCTGTTGTTTCTTTTTTCCCGTCGGTTTTTTGCGTAATGCGACAGCTGGCGACTCTGCTGGGGAACAAGAAGTTGACCTCCTGCTGGTCCATCTTCCCTAAGCGAGTCTCTCCTAGCGCTCTCTAGGATAGGGTTGGTTGCTTTTACTGCTTTATTTATTGCATTTATGATTATGCTGTAATTGTATATATTTGCATATATGTTTGCATGCATCATATTATCATTGTGCCGGCTGTGTGTTTGTCTCTCTGTGGGGTGGGAATCACAAGAGGTAAAAGGCCCGATACCCAGGCTATGAGTGAACTCTAGGATACCTAGGAATAGAGTGATTCATGGGAAGCGGGTGGTATTGCGCCACTTAGCGGAACATGATATCACGAGCAGTTCAGATTCTGATGGGGTATTATCGTTGCATACACCTGGTGTGCATATGATGATATTCTTGAAAGGATTGTTTATCCTGCGTTTCCCTTGACCTTATCCTGGCCTAGATGACACCCGTGAGTGGGGAGGGGATGAATCATTACAGGTATCATTGGTGACTTGTTGGTGACTTGTTGGTGACTCTTGGTACTGATGGTGACTATGGTTCAGATGGACTTATGGGTACTTACTTCTGACACGCCGGAATTCTGTCTGTGATATCTATCAGCGGGTTCCGTTTATTTCGGATCCCCGGGTTGAATTTGAGGATACTTGTTCAGAGGATCTGGTTGTCATCCATTCAGTGGATTTCCTGTGATGATAGTGATATATCCCCCGGTTCTGTTTATTTCGGAACTCCCCAAGTTGGATTTATGGTTACATGGGCCCTCAGATGACTATGACTGGTCCAGAGACTTGATGGGTCTTCAGATGACTTGGGAGATGGCACAGTGACCTGCCTGCATGCATTTGCATCATTCCCATTTCGCATTCATCTGCATTTAACCCATGTCTATCCGTACTTGGGTCCATTTTTTTATTGAGATTCTGGTCGAGAGACATCCGGATGTCAGAATGTTATTGATGAAATATTATCCGTCTCGATGAAGCCAGAATCAAAGGACAGAATATTCCTCATACGGATAGACATTGCATGTGTGAGTCATGTTAACCTGTTTGCTGTTTTGTAGGTGTCAGTATCTAACCGGTGCGCATAGCTCTTCCGTTCAGACATCCTGCCAAACTCAACAAACTCAGACTGATGGATCCATCCAACACCGACATTCTCGAATTGAAAGAGATGATGAGGGAGTTGTTTAGTGTTGTGCAAGGGCTCGCCTTGGGGCAGAAGGCAATTGCTGAAAGGTTGGAAAGGATTGAAGGCTGGATGATAAAGGAGAAAGTTCAGGGAAAGGCTCCGTCATCCGTAGTAAAGAAGCCCTCTAGCAATGGTCAGCTCAAGAAGGAGGTTGAATCAAGTGGTGTGCATGCTAAAAAAGAACGCGGTAAGGATCGTTACCACCCTTATGCTGCCACTGTAACCACTCCTGTTGGTAATCCACCTGCACCACAGCAACAACCGCCACCTCAACAGAAAGCACCGAAAGCTAAGAGCCAAGTGAAGAAGGGGACGGATCGTCAGTTCGATAAGCCACCCGTGACTTATACCCTTTTGTTCAAGAGGTTGAGGGATCTTGGGTTAGTTCTGCCAAGGATATTGGTTCCTGTAGAACCGCATCGGAGGCCTGCAAATTACGATGAGAATGCCAAGTGCGAGTTCCATTCAGGGGCACCCGGACACAGTATTGAGGGTTGTAGAGCTTTTAAGCATGTCGTCTAGGACATGGTGGATTCTAAGGCCATCAGTTTGGCGCCAACAGTGAATGTTAACACTAACCTTGTGCCAGGTCCCGTGGGGGTGATGTCAAAGGACCAGAGAGGAATAGAGGTGACTGAGGGAGATCAGTTAAAAAATCCAATGTCTGTGGTCCCAAAACATTTGATGAAGAGTGGAGCTTTCCCTAGTGTTGATAATTGTTGTACGGCTGTCACTACAAATGAGTATGTAATGAGGGGGGAAACGATTCAGGGAATGATTGAAGTAGGAATGGACGGTGGAAAATTCGAGACGCCGAGTCAGGCAGCTGAAACCGTCGAGGTGGAGAATGCCGTTGTTGCTGAGGAAGAGAAGAAGTTGTCCATTTCTTCTTTCAAGCAGGCCATGGACGTGGTGAAGAACGGAGAAGCCCTAGGCTGGGGAAAGATCGTAGACATTGTGGTGAAAGCGAATGTGTTTGGGGTTGGCTATCAGCCAGATCAAGACTTGTCTAGACAAAACAGAGGACGTCGTCCACCGTTCACATTCATCAGTGCAGGAATGTTGGATCCTGGTCACGCCTGTACAGTGGGTGAAGAGATTGACTGTGACCGCGAGCTTGAGTCGTGGATAAAATCGTGCGTACCAGGGAACTGGAAAGCCTCAAAAATCATCACTGTCACTCATCCTGAAGTGTAGTATTTCTGTTTTTCAATTTTGTTTGCATGAAAGCCATACGTTTTTCCCGAAACGTAATGGTCCATTGTAAGGGCCATCTCATGTGTTTCATTGTGCAACATTTTGCATCATTAATAAATGGATGTTTTTGTGATTAAAAGCGGTGTTCCCTGTCTTTCATTTATTTTTGCAGTTTAAAAAATAAAAATGGCAATGTTTATTTTCATTTTTCTTTCCTTTTGATTCATTTGGTTCCGACCTCAAAAGTGATTATCCTCCTGATCTCATTGATAACAATTCGGTTACACCTCTGTATGACTTCGACAATCCGACCTATCATGCCGAAGAAGAAGGCGAAGAAGATTGTGATCTGCCGGAATTAGCCAGGTTATTGAAAAGAGAAGAGAAGGTGATTCAACCGCATGAGGAGCGATTCAATTGTTAATACAGGCACCGCCGAGGTCAGAAAGGAAGTGAAAGTTGGGGCCGCTTCAGAGGCGAGTCTAGAGCAGAATGGTAGCCCTGTTGAAAGAACGGGTTGATAGCTTCGGCTGGTTGAATCAGGATATGCCAGGGTCGGAGACCGATATCGCGGTACACAAGCTACTATTAAGAGAAGGATGTCCTCCAGTGAAGCAGAAGTTGGTGTCGAAGAAGGATGAGAAGGCAAGAATGTGTATGGACTACTGAGATGTGAACAGAGTCAGTCCGAAAGATGAATTCCCGGTACTTCACCTTGATGTATTGGTTGATAGTACAACTCAATTCTCGGTGTTTTCCTTCATTGATGGTTTTGCTGGCTGTGACCAGATTAAATTGTTGCCAAATGATATGGAGTAAACAATGTTCATCACACCAGAGGGCACCTTCTTGTTATAAGGTGATGCCATTCAGCCTCAAGAAGGCCAGTGCCACGGATCAAAGGTCTATGGTGACTCTATTTCATGATACGATTCATCGTGAAAGCGAATGCCATGTCGATGACATGATGGCAAAGTCCCCAAACAGGAGAGGGGCATCCGTTAGACTTGGTCAAGTTGTTTGACCGGTTGAGACAACTCAGACTGAGGTTGAGTCCGAATCAGTACACTCGTGAAGTATTGTCCGGTAAAGTGTTGAGGCTTGTTGTGAGCGGATAAGAGGAATCGAGGTTGAACCTGCTAAAAAAAGGAGAAAAAAAAAGAAAAAGCAATACAAAAATGCCTGAACCGAAGACAAAAAAAGAGAGATCAAACGGTCAGGTAGGATAATGATTGCCAAGGGGCATTGAAAGATAAAAGCGTAAGTTGCAGGAACCTCTGATTCTGATACCTCCCGTGAAGAGACGGTCGTTAATTCTGTACTTGACAGTCCTCGAGGGGTCTATGAGGTGTGTATTGGGGCAGCATGACGAGTCTTGTCGAAAAGAGCATGCAATTTACCTTAGCAAAAAGTTTATCGATTGTGAAATAATATATTCACTGCTCGAGAAAACTTGTTATACTTTGGCATAGGCTGCTCACCGACCGAGACAGTATATGCTGGTTCATACCACTTTGTGGATGTCCAAGATGGATCCGATCAAGTACGTGTTTGAGAAGCCAGCATTGACCGGACGGGTTGCGAGAGGGTAAAAGAATGTTGACTGATTTGTGATATACAGTGCACCTCTGAGAAAGCAATCGAGGGGAGTTTATTGTCCGATTACCTCGCCCAGCAACCCGTAGAGGATTATCAACTGATGAAGTTTGAGTTCCCTGATGAGGATATCTCGAGGTGCTCCAATCGAAAGATTGAGAGTAACCGATCCCGGAGGAGGGGCCTGACCCTGAATCCGAACGGATTCTGATGTCTGATGGGGGGAAGTTAATATGAATGAGTTAGTGTTGCTTTGGTTACGCCAAAGGGATCCCACATTCTCTTCGCTGCCCGGTTAGCATTTGAATGCACCAACAATGGGGGCTGAGTATGAAGCTTGTATCCAGAGTATCGACCTTCGGTGCATACGTCTACTGGGGCAACGCCTTCCTCGCAGGTGTATGAGAAGGAATCGGTGCTACCATTTGAGGTCCAGATTTCATCATGGAGAGTCCTGGTGGACATAAAATTAGAAAAGGCTGAGTGGATAAGGACTCGGAATGACGCGCTGAGCCTGATTGAGGCAAAAAGACTGGCAGTTACTTGTCATGGGGCAGTTGTACCCAGTGAAGGAAGCGTGTCGTTAACCGAAAAGTGCGACCTCGGGCGTACCACGCGGAAGAGCTGATATTGAAAAGGATCCTTCCTCCTCAAGACGATTGTGGGGAAAATGGATATACAGTTATGAATGTCCATTCGTGGTCAAGAAGGTTTTCTCTAGCAGAGCTTTGTTGTCAATGACCACGGATGACGAGTATTTTCCATCCCTTGTGAATGCGGACGCAGTTAAAAAATACTTCGTAAAAAAGAGACCCGCTGGACGAAAAGAATAAAAGAGTCCAGGAAAAAAGGGCATCCCGGCGAACCAAAAAAACAAAAAGAATGAAAAGGTTCGGGCAAAAATTAGGGATAAAAAGGGAAAAAACTGTACACCCGGCAAGTCGAAAACCCCACAAGGGCGACTTGGGCAAAAAAGGGTATCCCGGTGGACTGAAAACCCGAAAGGGCGGTCCAAGCAAAAGAGGGAATGAAACGAACAACTGCGTCCAGCATGATCGTTTGTGCTTTGTTAAGACATCGTGGATAATCTCCGAC
Source organism: Lathyrus oleraceus (assembly GCF_024323335.1). NCBI lineage: Eukaryota > Viridiplantae > Streptophyta > Magnoliopsida > Fabales > Fabaceae > Lathyrus > Lathyrus oleraceus. The sequence continues at coordinate 486,226,427 of NC_066581.1, read as the reverse complement.
AGAGATCGATCGGAAGCGTCTTGTTCAGAAGACAGAAAGTGAGGAAAGTCTTGAGGACATATTGGGTGTAACCGAGTTGGAACCCGATGAGATCACGGTTTCACATTTCCATTAGGATAGATTTTTCCTTTTGTGCGCAATCACCTCTTTTCAGGGTTTGCTTCCTGTGTGTTGCTCGGTTCTGAGCCACCTTCTTTTTCAGTCAATAAAATGCATGTTCAGTCAAATAGTTTTGCTTTTGTTATTATTACCGCTTTGATTGCAAAAACATCCGTTTAGTGTGATAAAGAATATTTGCATTTTGAAACATGGAGATCCCTTCCGATGCATGCTTATAAGATTGAAATCTGGAAATCTTATTCGGAAGTTTGAGTGACCTAAGTGTTGGAATTTTGGCCCGCCTGGGGCACGTTTTTATCTAACGATCTCTTTGCAGGTACTGTTAGATATTCTCACTCACTTGCAGGTTGTGATGTGGAGCATTTTGACAAGAGATTCCCGCAGAGTCCAACCAGGGGCAAGGGATAGAGGAACGGTGAAAAGACGGTGAAAGAATTGCGACGATGATCCTAGAGGGTAATCAAGAAGACTCTTTAAAGTTTGAAGATTAGAGAGTTTGCCCGGATCTGAGGAGATCAATTCCCGAAGCAAAGAAAAGACGAGAATACTGGGTGATGTATCAGAAGAGACCAGATGAGTCTGGGAGCCCTCAAAAGTGGAAAGTTGACACTATGGTTGAGTTGCTATCTCCCCAGTGGATTTTGGGCTTGTTTCCCCATCGTAGTCAAGATCAGGGGTTCCTCAACGGAGTTGAGGCTGTTTCTCCAGCAGGTTGGAAAATGGCTATTTCCCCAAGCAAGTCTGAAAGCTATTAGAACTGTTCTTCCCAGGCAGAGGCGTCTGTGGATAGTGTGTCCCTCAATAGCAGGTTCAAAGGCTATTCTATCCCCAGCAGGGTTGAAGATGTTTCTCCATCACGTTTGAGAAGTCGGTCTATCCCCGGCTAGTCTGAAGGTTGTTGAATCCCCACTAAGCCGGAAGGTGGTGGTATCCCCAGGGGAGGTATCAGTGAGTAGTTCGTTCCTCAACAGTCGGGTTTGAAGTACTGTAACCCTCAGCATGATCGTGAATGCCTTTCCCCAGCAGGGTGTGAACATTCTCCCCAGCAGTTTTGAAGTGGGTAGTCTGCCCAGCAGAGGTTGGTGTTGATGGTTTTCCCCGGGGAGGTCCCCATGTGGATCAGGTTCGGTGAGAATTATCCCCAGTAGAGTTTGTCCTGCTCAGGGGTTGATAGTTATTCCTCAGCAGAGGTGAGCATTGGTTGTTTCCCTAGAGGAGTCCCCAAGTGGATTGGATCAGTGGAAGTTATCCCCGGCGGGATGTATCCTTTCTCCAGCAGCAATGCTATTCGCCAGCACGTTTGAGGTGTTGGTGTGTTCCCCAGACAGAGTCTCCCCAGAGTTGAGTTGGGTCCTCTGCCGTTCCCAGAGTATCAGATAAGCACCCTCAGCAGTGCGTCTCCCCGCAGAGTTGGAGTATCTAAGCAGATTTTTGCGCTCAGCAGAGCAATCCTTTTGCTCCCCAGCTGGAGTTTTCATCATTTTGCATTTTGCATGTAGTAAGCATTGCATCCTCAAATCGCGTAGCATTTCCATTCAACATGGAGCATTACGCCATAGAAAAATTCAAACATATGCATTCATGTGTTAGACCTAATTGGACCCTATCCCCATCAGAGGCGGATCATTGTTCAACATCTGTACGACACATTTGCTACAGTTGCTCCTGACAGCATTCAGGATCGATAATACCCAGAGAGGTTTATTTCCTCACCCGCATGGAAGGAAAGCTTGATTTGCCCCAGTGAGATCCCCAGCAAGTGTTTAGCCTTGCCTTGACATGTGAAGATGTCGTCTTGTGATACCGGTAGGTGTCGTGTTGATCCCCGTGTGGGTCTTGTTTTGGTGTCCGTAGATATCATCTTTCGATGTTCGTAACATCCTCTATCTTTCTTCCCCATTCATCCGTTGATGTCTGGTCACCTCTCCGTTGGTTTCGATAAACGTTGAGTTTTTCCCATTCGTCCATTGACGTATGGTTATATCTCTCTCCCATTCATCCGTTGATGTCTGGTCACCTCTCCGTTGGTTTCGATAAACGTCGAGTTTTCCCCATTCGTCCATTGACGTATGGTTGTATCTCTCTCCTATTCATCCGTTGATGTCTGGTGACCTCTCTCCGTTGGTGTCGATAAACGTCGAGCTTCTCCCGTTCGTCCGTTGACGTCTGGTCGAGTCTTTCCCATTCATCCGTTGATGTCTGGTTACCTCTCTGTTGGTTTCGGTAAACGTTGAGTTTTTCCCATTTCGTCTGTTGATGTATGGTTGTATCTTCCCCATTCATCCGTTGATGTCTGGTTACCTCTCTGTTGGTTTCGGTAAACGTTGAGTTTTTCCCATTTCGTCCGTTGATGTATGGTTGTATCTTCCCCAGTCATTCGTTGATGTCTGGTCACCTCTCCGTTGGTTTCGATAAACGTTGAGTTTTTCCCATTTCGTCCGTTGACGTATGGTTGTATCTTCCCCAGTCATTAGTTAATGTCTGGTCACCTCTCTCTGTTGGTGTCGATAAACGTCGAGCTTCTCCCGTTCGTCCGTTGACGTCTGGTCGAGTCTTCCCAGTCATCCGTTGATGTCTGGTCACCTCTCTCCGTTGGTGTCGATAAACGTCGAGCTTCTCCCGTTCATCCGTTGACGTCTGGTCGAGTCTTTCCCAGTCATCCGTTGATGTCTGGTTACCTCTCTGTTGGTTTCGATAAACGTCGAGTATTTCCTTGTCGTCCGTTGACGTCTAGTTGTGATTTCTATTCCCATTCATCATCTTTCGATGTCTGGATGTGGTTGTACCTTTTTGATAAATATCAAAATCCCCAGTGAAGTCGTTGGTAAACGTCTTGTCTGGTCCAGTGACAAATATCAAATCCCAGTAGAAGCTCCCGTTGGTGAACTTTCTTTTCTTGAATCCCCGCAGAGTGCAAATTTCTACGGTTCCTTGGTATTCAATCCCTGTTTACCTTCAAGGTCTGACAGTCGTTGCTCTCATCCGTTCAGGTTCCCAGTTGATTGAATAGGGGCAGCTGTAGTACCTCAAATTTGCACCCCCCCCCCATTTGTACATTCATTTCATTTTTAGGTCACTAACATCACATTAACATTGCATTGTCATTGCATATCACATTGCATTTCATCAGTCAAGACTGGTCAAGAGGTTCAGCTGTGCAAGGCAACAAGAGCATTTTCCATGAGATCAAAGCCCTAGGGTGGTTCCAATGAGCTTATATGACCCAAGGATCATTTTGAAATAGCTTGGCCAAGTGTTGAAGGCTCAGAACTCATCAGTACATGTGCAAATCATCTGAGGCCCACAAAAGTCAACAGAAGTCAACTACAAAGTCAACTGTGGATTTGGAGGTGGGAAGTGGTTAGAGATGTCTCATTCATGTTCAAACAAGTCTCATTTGACATTTCAAACATCAACATTGAAGAATTTGAAGTCAGATCAAGACTTTCCAAAAATAGCAGGTGACCTATAATTTAAACTTTCCAAAAATGGAAAGGTTTTGGACCAACTTCAACTCAAGATTACATCATCAAGAAAGCTTCAAATGAAATTTTGCCCAACAGGAAAGTTGAATATCTTTCTCTCCCATTTCTAAAAAGTCCAAGATGATGAATTTCTCATGTGTGGTTGAGGAGATATGATCCAATCATGGCAAAGTGTGTTTGAAAATTCAAATGGGCATAACTTTTGAACCAAAGCTCCAAAATGAGTGGTTCTTTTTGCATTTTGATCCTCATAACATGTACTTTCCAAGCATATCATTACATGGCATAAATTTCCTTTGCCTGGGCATGTGCTTATTCATGAAGATTTGTGAAGAAAATTTCATAAAACCATTTTGGGTGATTATGTGCATACAAAATCAATTCCAAAGGGTGCATGGACTTATTTTAAGTGGATTTGGGCCAGAAGTAAGTACTGTTCACGCATGCATGGGGTGCATGAGGTGAAAATATCATTTTTGCACATACACCTTCAAACTTGCTAATCTTAATTGCATTTGGCTTAAACTTGATTACAGCATGTTTAGCTTGGGGTATACGTTGTTAATCTCAACTGCCTTGGTCATTAGCATTCATTTCAGATCTGAATCTCAAGAATCACCAAAATTTTCTCTCAAATCTTTTTTGTAAATTCTTCACACAGGAGCATGTTCTATTGATTGATTTGTAATGAGGAAGCATTGTTAAGCAAGATTGGACGTGGAATTGGATCAAACCGTGCCATATTTGCTCATACTCAAAGCTTGAAGCATCCATGGAAATTTCAAAATATACTGGATTCATGTGCAATTGAGCTTCATTCCTTCCATCAATCATCTACACAAGCATCATAGAGTAACTTTGAGCCATTGCAAGCCTTGGATAGCACGAATTCCAGTTGCTGCTCTTCAAGAGGTCAGGATTCGACCTCTCTAATTTTGAAATTCATTAGGATATTTGTGTAGATCGTTGATTGGTGAGCATGCTGATACAAATTTTGAGTGAAATAGTGCAATATTCACAAAGTTATGCTGGATTCAAGTTTTGATGTATTTTTTTCTTTTGTTCGATTTGCTCTTGATATGATGATTCACGCTTAGCTTTTGTTTGATTCGTTATCACCATGAAAAATGCTTCCAAATGATGTATGAGTTTTGGTTTTCTGGAAATGTAGCTAGAAATGTGCATGAGGATTGCTACTGTTCATCTTCTTCGTGAGGAAGAAGATGAAGATCTTGCTATTGCCACGGTTTTCCAGGTTTGGCAACGGTTTCCTGGCTTTTAGGTGCGCTGGCTTAGGGTTCCATTGTGATTGGACCACGTTGGCGCCTTGCTTGCAGTTTCATTGGTCCACAGCGTTTGACTGGGCGTTGACTGGTGACTGGGCGTCCCAGTCATTAATGAAACACAGCGTTTCATTAGGAAACGCACGCCATAGTTCAAAAAGGTGCTGAGTTCGAGTCTGGGCGAGTGTAGTTTTTCAAATGCCTTGCTATTTTCTCATATTCCCTCCCATTTTCATACTTTGGTTCATGTTTTAATTTCAATTTTTTCCCAAACTTCCAAAAATCATTATAAATTGAAAAATGCATCAATTTCACTCCAATTTTTTGCACAATGCTCCTCATGTTGTCTAGTTTCTTATGAGTATAAATTGGAAATTTGTGCCTGGCTTGAAAAATAATTTGTGCTAGGATGTTTGATCATATGTCTAATTGTGACCTTGCCTTGCTATTTTCATTGTGAAATGCTTGTTTCTTATCCAATGAATGTGAAATTTTGCATGCTATTTCTTGACAAATTGCTGGACATTTTGGCTTTGGTTTGATATTTTTCCCATGCTCCATTTCTGTTTTATGCTCATGCTAACTTGGTGTGACAATTTGTGTCACACATTTGGTTGTCTGTTTTGTGCCATGTGATTGCCATGCCTAATGATGGCCGATGCTTCTGATTTTTTGTATGTTGATCATGTTAGATGTCTTGAATATGCATGAATTTTTCCAGAATTTATTGAATCATTTCTGTTTTGATTTGAATTTTTCATTCATGATGATCACATATGAACTTTGAAATTGCCTTTAACTTCACTTGATCATGAAACGCATTTGGTTAATGATTTTGATATGAGCCTTTTTAGGATGTGTCAATATGTGTTTGAAGTTGCTTTGTGTCAAGTTTGAGGTTCTGCTTTGACTTTTTTCTCCATCTTTGACCCTAGGCTTTGACCTAGTGGTTTGGACTTATCATTTGAGTTGTGATTTCAGGTTCAGATGCACATTGCCATGATTGGAGTGAATCATTCATTTAAGCCTGATTATTGGTTGATGTTGGCTAACATTGTGTTGTTTTGTAGGATTTGAGAACAAATTCACTTGTGCTTGTGCCTTGCTCATTGTTGCCTGATGCTTTGTCTGTCTGTGTGATTAACTGTTGTTTGTTTGTCTGTACAGTTGAACTGATTGGTTTAGATTTTTTTTCACAGGTACCTAAGTTGCTTTAAGTTCTTTTGAACTTGCTTTGCTAGCTTGTGGTTTGCTTACCACTGAGGTATAACTCCTTTGACTTCATGTAGTCTGGAAGACCTGTCCTGTTATGTGGGCAGGCACTTGTCTAAAGCCCTCCTTAAGAGGCAATGTTTGTGATTGTTTAACTTTGTGCCCTGTACATACAAAGACCTCCTAAGTGAAGAGGCATTGGAAGATAGAAGGGATGTGCAATCCATCCCCTGCTATTCAGTTGAGTCATTCATCCTGCTCACACCATTGTGTTTATGCACTTTGAATCAAAGCCCAAAATCTTGTTGTGTCAGTCATGTGGAGAAGAGTTCCTACATTCTGAACTCCCACACTTTCTATTTGAGTCAAGCTCTCCCAGGCCAGGGATAAGAGCTATGAGGTCTTACCCTCATTCTCATTTCATTTGCTTCACCCTAACTCTCAATGTTAGGGTTAAGAGCTAACCACACCACATTCCAGTTGGCTTGTTTGTAGAGGTTGACATGACCCCTTGACTAAAGCTTAGCCTTGTATGAGCCTTCTGTTTGCATATAGTGTGTGCGCTTGCTTTTGTGCTTGTGATTGACTGTGCTGCTTAGGATAGCTTGCTTCCTGTGCAAGTTAAATTAGAAACCTCAACATAGGGATCGTATGCATGACAACTTCTAGGCTCGAGTCGTAGTCTCCCTAGTAGTTGGTATCTCCCTTTTTCTCTAGTTAGGCTAGAAGTTATTTCCCTGTTTAGGGGAACTACGTCTCCCTGATCCTCATACCAGATGAGGTACGTAGGCAGGAGATGAGCTGATCTCTCCGGGCGCCCTTTTGTTTTCAACCCTTTGTGTGTGTTTGGAGTCCGACGTAAGCCCAGTGATTGGCAGTCGGTTTCCTGTGTCTTATTTGCTTGTTGGAGTCTGACGTAAGCCCAGCGATTGGTAGTCGGTTTCCTGTGGGTGTGTTCGTTGGTTCGGAGTCTGATGTAAGTCCAGCGATTGGCGTTCGGTTTCCATGTTTGTCTGTTTGTGTGGAGTCTGACGTAAGTCCAGCGATTGGCAGTCAGTTTCCTGTGTGGTTTTGTTTGGCGTGCGTTAGCCGAGCTACGAGTGCTCTGATTCTTCTCCGGTCAGAGAAGATACGTATGCATAGGATGCGACATCCTAGCGAGCACGTTTTCCCCGTTCCCGAACTACGTCGACTCTGATGTTTGTGCCTGACAGACTACGTAGGCCCAGGATGCGATATCCTGCTGAGTTACCTTCTTCCGTCTTTCTGTGTTCTATTACAGCCTTGTGTGGTGTGTGAGCAGTTTTAGCAACCTTATCGTTTCTTTTGAGCGTGGATCCCGTCGAGTACGACGGATGCGTAGGGGTGCTAATACCTTCCCTTCGTATAACCGACTCCCGATCCCATTTCTCTCTGGTCGCGAGACCATGTCTTTTCCAGGTTTACTTCGAGCATTTCCTTTCCCTCTTTTGGGATAAATAACGCATGGTGGCGGCTCTGTTGTTTCTTTTTTCCCGCCGGTTTTTCGCGTAATGCGACAGTATCCTTTCCCCCCACGCAGATTCGGTGTGTCTGTCCTCTTTCAATTGTAGAGTGGCAACCCCTTAAGCAGGAAGAATTTAACCTTTCTCATTACCCACTGAGTTATTCCCTCGTGGATGATTATTATTTCAGCTTCCTCCCCAGTTGATTATCTGGATGGAACTACTCCCCCTGAGTTATATCCTCATCGGGTTGAGTCTTTGATTGACCTTTTCTTTCTAGATCTTACCTAGATAGATGCTTTTGGTCCCCTGAGAGTCTATTACCTAATAACTGGTAATATTCTTCTCGATCCGTGAGTACTTTACTTTTTCCCAATACCCGGTAAAAGTAACCTATTCCCCCTTTCTCCCCAGAAGATTCGCCTTCATGTTTCCCTAGGAAGTCTATCCTTGATATGTTCATCCTAACCGATGACGAATATTTTCTTCCCCTGCCTTGAGTCTATCCTTGACATGTTCATCTTTACCGATGACAGATATTCTCATTTTGGTATTCTACCCAGTAAAAATGTAGTTGTAATCCCTATTTTATTCCCCAGAGGATCAATCCTTGATATGTTCATCCTAACCAATGACAGATTTCCTCCTCTTTGTGGTCTTCTGCCCAGTAACCGGTAGTTGTAAATCCTGTTTCCCCTTGCGGAGTCTATCCTTGATATGTTCACTTTAACCAGTGACAGATATTCTCTTCTTTGGTATTCTATCTAGTAACCGATAGATATAATTCCTATTTCTCCCCTCGGAGTCTATCCTTGATATGTTCATCCTAACCGGTGACGGATATTCTCTCCTTTGGTATTCTATCCTGTAACCGATATATGTAATTCCTACTTGTTCCGGCAGTCTATCCTTGATATAATCATCTTAACTGATGACGGATAGTCTTCTCTTTGAGTCTATCCTTGATATGTTCACTTTAACCAGTGACAGATATTCTCTCTCTTTGGTCTTTTTCCTAGTAACCGGTAGTTGTAAATCCTATTTGGCTTTTCCCTAGTAGGTTATTCTTACCCAGTAACTGGTAATGAATACACCTCTTGTTTCCTTCAGCGAGTCATCCTTTATATGTTTACCCTAACCGGTAACGGATGTCCTCTCTGTCAGATTATATTATCTTCCTACCCAATAACAGGTAGTGGATAATATACTTCTATTAATCATCGTCCCCTGTTTGGATTGAGTATTTCAGTTTTGTTCTGATCTACCTGTTTCCCCTGCATATTTTTCCCTTATCCCCGAATGAGTCTTTCCATTGATTGATTTTCATGGAATCCCTCGTGGCTCCCAGTAGTTTTAAGTCGTAGCCTGGCCTACGCACAACCTTTTCGGTCTCTCCGGATTCTTTTCCTTTGTGGCAACATCTTCCCCACAAAGTTATTTTTAGCATTTTATATCATATGCATCATGCGGTCTCTTAGGGACCAAAATTTGTTTCTAGTGTTTTTATTTAAGTCCGTTCTACTGAGTCGATACGAAGATTTTAACCTTCACCTCCTCAGTTAGAACATCCTTAAAACGGGCAGTTGTAAGACCCAAAATTTGACCCTAAGATCCCTCATGCTATCTCATCATATGCATTAGCATTGGGATCACAACTTGGCATCCTCCTCACCCCTCATTCATTAGGTTTATATTTAGAGAGATAACCAAGCACTTTTGATTGTATCATACTTCATTTTTATTTACTTTACTAACCAAAATACCAAAAATATGTCAATGTGTAGTTTATTGTTTTTGTAGGTAGTGTACATGCTCACATATTCTCTATCGAGCTCATATCTAGGGTTTGAGACCCTTAATGTAAGAAGCTCAATCAATAAATGATTTACTATGGCTATAAGTATCATATATGGATCCCCATGATCTTCACATGTTATTTTGATCAAGAAATCACCAGAGGTATGAAGTTTGTTTGCCTTGGAAACCTTAATTCATCTGGGTATCTTATGTAACTTCTTCAACAAGTTTCTTCAATAATTTATCAAATATTTCAAGGGACACTTCACATTATATCACCTCATGCATATATGATCCTCCATTAGTCCCAAAGGTCAATAGAATGTCAAGCTAGCAAGTTGGTTCATGGTGGTTGACCAGAGGAAGTCAACTAGTCAAAACTGGGGTTCCCTACACCCTATCTCCTACAATTTTTGTCATATGAAAATGACCCCAAAAGAAAGGTTACTCTAAATGACATTCCAAACAACTTTCATGTTCAGGTATAGAGCTAATTTTGCTTGGAAAGTCATTTCTTATGGTGAAAGGTCAACTTCCCAAGAACATAACTTGCTAATTTTTTATGAGATGAAAGCCATTCAAATTTCATGATCAAATTCAATATGTCTAATTCAACTTTGATGTTTGGTTGAAGTGCAAGTTTAACTTGTAAATGCATGTTCCAAGTGAACACATTATAGGTCATTTTGGGACAATACCATTGAACAAGTGGTTTTCCTCAACTTCTAAAATGCATAACTCCTTCATGCCAAATCTAAATTAGGTCAAATTTGTGACCAAATCCAATAGGTTTGAAATATCCGCAACTTTGATGCAGGAATGTTTCTCATTTGAAGTCCATAGAAAAAGTTATTCAAGGGTGAAAGAAGTGAACACTTGACTTAGGATTTAGAAAATTTTCAAATATGTTTGATTTCCCAAACTTCCACCTCAAAATTCATCATGATCCAAGCTTCAAATAAAAAAGTGTTCAACATGAAAGTTGTTCCCCTTGATCTCACCGTTCAAAAACATCCAAGATTATCTCATTTGGATTAAAATTAAGGGACTTGTGCATGGCTTCATTATGGGAAGTGTTTTGGCAAGATTAGATTTCAAATGATAAAATTCTTTTGCATGCTTACACATGATGAATTCAGTACTCTTTACACACGAATGGGAAGTGGAGTTCATCATTCTCCAGGCCCAAACCATTTCCCATGCACCCATGCAAGAAGGTTTCCAAAAATTTTCCAATTTTCAAGTGGTGCAAATATCAAGTGCATTGCCTATTTAAACAAGCTTAAGGCTTCAGATTCATCATCAATACCTTGCCCAAGCTTTTTTAGACCAATTCAAACCCTCACTGCCATAGAATTCTCTGAGATTTCTCTCGAAATCGAGCTTGAACTTCATCTTCTGTTTGGAAGTTCAAACTTCAAAAATTCACTCCCCTTTGCATCTCATTTGGTTTCTGCAAGCAAGAGGAGGAGAAAGCAATCAAATCCAAATCAAGATCAAGTGGAATTAGATCAACTCGAAGGTGATTTTTCAGATATTTCTTCTCTTCGATTCTCTCTTAATTATCCATTATTCTTGTTGATTTTTGGTTTGCTGTAGTCCTACCAATGTAGGCAACAAGATTGAGTTGCTTTGACGTCAAATGGAAGCAACTCAGTTCATGATCCTCAAAATTCAAATCCCTGTATCTTTGTATATACTTGGAATTGGACAAAATTGAGGCCAAATTCGAGCTCTTGAGCATTTTTTTCTTTGACTCCATGTCTTTCTTTTTTATTTTGGTGATGGTTGAAGGTGGATCAGTCCGGTGAGGTCCACCGGAGAAGAAGACCGGAGCTCTGGCTCCCGTGATGTGATGGAAGCATCTCAACCAAAGGATCCTTTTAAAATGTTTTAATCTTGGGTGTTATTGTGATTACCATGTGTGTGTCTCATTTGACTGCAGTGCATGTGGAAAGTGCGTTGATCACCATCTGATCTGCCACCCCAATTAATGAGGGAGATCAGATGGTCCACATTTTTTTGAATTTCCAAATTTTCCTTTTATTTGCTTATTTTTCATTAATTCATATTAATTTCATTATTGATCCAAAGAATATGGGACTTTCACCAAAAAAATTCAAATATTTTTCTCTTTCATTTTCTGAATTAAAATTATTTTTTGGATCAATATTGATATTTTTCATGATTTAATTGTTTTGGTGCATATTTTTAATTGTTCAAAAATACTTCTGACTTTTCAAAAATAATGAAAAAATTTCTCCAATTTCCTTTGACCTTGTTCGACCTATGATAAATCTCTTTGCCATTTATTTGGTGTTTTGAAGAGATTCTAGGTTTTTGATCATACATAATTTAATTTGATGCATTTTAATTTGATTTTTAATTGTTTAATTGTGAATAAATTGTGTTGAGCTATTTTTTATTGACTTGTGAAGTTTGACTTTGTGTTTGGGCCTTGGTCAAGGTTGATTTGACTCTTATTGGATTAAAATCATTGAATTTAGGGGATTGATGAAATGTACATTTCATCTCCCAAAATGAATGAATGATTTTAATTTGATAAAATTCCTCCCATGACCAATTTGTGTTTGTCTCATTTCCCCTCCCTCTTCATCTTTAATCCCATTCTATCCCATCCCTTTCATTGGCCAATGAAATCTCAATATCCTAAGGCTAATTGGTTCACCAATAACTTTGTGTTAGATGAACCAATACAAGTATGGATGAGATTAGGTCCATCCTTTGATCATTTTCTTTTTGTGTGTGGTATGTTTTAGGAGTATGGTTCATTATATCATATCTCTAACATGCATTAACACCAAAAAAATTATTACCCAACCTTAGATAGTTGTGACTTCTACATAAGTCCAATTATGATTGCTTAACATAGCGCTAAATTTTGACACAAAGGCATAGCATTCTAGTAAGTGAGATTGTAAGTCTCCCCCCTTTCATGGTATTATGTGGAAACTTCGCCTTTTTTCCTTCCTTGGGAAGATGTCTTGGTTCAAGGATCCATGCTTGTGAATAGAGGGTTGAGTGTTCTCCAAAGAATGACTTAAACAATTAAAAAGTAAAACTCTACTAACATTTAATCAACTAACATTTGACTAACTTTTAATTTCAAGTCATTTACTTTATGCACTTTAAATTCAAGCCATTTATAATTTGCCATTATACATATCATTTAACTTATTTATTTTAATGTCATTTTCCCTTTGCTCACTTAAGCCATATATTGTGGTTGTATATATCTGTTTGTATAGTTTGTTTGTGCTTGTGGTCTTGGGACCTTAACATACTTGATAAATGTAACACCCCTTTTTCTACCCCAAAATACTTAACATATAATCAGAGTAAATAAGCACGCATATAAACAAAAGGGCGTCACATCGACGTTTTCAAAAACTAAAAGCTTTCAAAAACCAAACATCATTCATCATCAATATACAATACACCTGGTCATTTAAAATAACACATTTCAATTATCGTGAATATTCAAGAATATGCGTTCGCAGCGGAAAATAATGAATACTCATGCATTTCATCAAATGATCCATGTCCCATACCATGATCATCTCTCAATAATCTCTTCACTTAAACATGTTCACAAGTAATACCATGAAACGTATCCAAATAAGACACGAGTTCAATACTACCAATCTACCCAGTGTTACATGACCAGAGCATTGACTCACTACTTAGTCTCTAAAACAAAGCACCGAAGCTCTCCAGCTAACCTCGAGTGCTACCGTTCACTTACTTCAACAATACTACTCCTGAGTAGCTGCACGATACCCATGTAAAGGTAACATTCAAACAGAAAGGGTGAGAATTCAAATCATTATGAAAAAGTATAATAAGGCACAATGATTAAATCAACAATTAAGGAATTCATAACACTTTGTATAACCATGTAAATAATATTAATCAACATTTATTCCACATGTTCCAAACATCCATCAAACTCAAGGAGTACAATATTATATTCTGAAATATACACATAACTACAATTATCACATAATCACATATATTGTCAAGTTATGTATCCAAACATCATCAAATTCAATTACCATATCTCATACACACATCACAATCACAATAATGCATACACTCAATTATCACATAACTCTAATGCGACTCAATGCAAGACATGTGACTCTATGCATGTGGTACCATAATGTGAACCCAAAGTTTCACCGCTTTCCGATTCAATATCTAGAATCCAAGCCACACTTCCGATCCGGACAAGATCAAAGCTGCCACGCCTATTTCCAATTAAGGATCAACGTCTGCTACGCCTATTTTCAATTAAGGATCAATGTCTATATGGACCCAACGTTCCACCGCTTTCCGATTCAATATCTAGAATCCAAGCCACCACGTCTATTTCCAATTAAGGATCAACGTCTGCTACGCCTATTTCCAATTAAGGATCAACGTCTAATACCATGTGAATCCACTGTTTCACCGCTTTCACAATGAAGTCGACCATGCCATGAATGAATTTACAAATACCAACACATATGCAATTAAGATCATCTCTACCATCTTAACATTCCACATATCAGCATAATTCAACTCTATGAATTATCCACCAATGGTACATATACACATTCATAACAAATACATTATTCATACAATATGCAATTAAGATTATCTCTACCATCTTAACATTCATAACAAATACACCATTCACATAATATGCAATTAAGATCATCTCTACCACCTTAACATTCATAACAAATACACCATTCACGTAATATGTAATTAAGATCATCTCTATCATCTTAACATTCATAACAAATATCATTCACAAATAAAATCTTAATTTTTCATTTTGTACAACAAGTAACCGGTTAATGCTCGGTGAGTAACCAGATACTGTAAAACAGAATTAACAGATTTTTAAGCAAGTAACCGGTTAACGCTCGGTGAGTAACCTGTTACTGTAAAACAGCATGCAGAATTTTTTGTGTTTTTCATCGTTGGAGGACTTGCGGACCTCCGATTTCGATTCCGTAAAAAGCTACATGTTCAGAAAATTATAACTCATACAATACCCTAAGTATATAACGTTAATTTTCAGTTTTAACACAATTAAATCACCACATTCAAGAATATTCATCAAGACCTAAAAATTCCAAAACCATACAAAATTAGGGATTTTAACCTAAACATGCTTCTACCCATTGGCCCAATCATACTAACCCATAATAATAAGGATTCCCCTCTTATCTCTTCAACTTTCTGGAAACCCTAGCTCTTCTCTTTACTTTTCCTCTCCTCTTTCTCTATTGCCTTCAATGATCAAATGAATCCTAATTCTCACTCTCCTCACCTCTTACTATTTATATTAGTATTCTATTTGGGCTTAAAGAGTGATACCTCTAGTTTAATTAATAGGCCCAATAAGACCTAATATTTAAATATCTCTATTTAATTCAAAATAATTTAAACCAACACAATATACACACCAAGTTAATTAATTCCATTATTCATTATATCTCATATCAACTAAATAATTAATTAACACACCAAATTAATTAATATAATCGATTATTATACTACCTAACAACCAATTAATTAATTAACACTCCACATAATTAAATTAAAATATAATAATAATAGTATAATAAATAAATACTAAAATTGGGTTGTTACAATAAACAACAAAATCCCCTAAAAAATATTTGTGTGGACTATTGGATTTGACCTGAGCTTTGTACTTAGAATTAGGCAACATTACCTATGCAAAAGGACTTGGCCAATGCCAACATTTCTGAAATCAAGTTCTTGTGATTTGAGCCTTCATCTGATGCAAGTGTTGATATCTTTCTGAATTCACCTACTACATGGTCTTGATGCAAATGTTATTTGGACATGTGTCTAATGCCTTATTCTGAGCCATTCAAGGAGTATGTCATCTGATACATGGGGAAGATTTTGGAGAATATTATGAAGTTGCTACCTCGAATGTGCCTATCTTTATTCGATGCCTTGTTCTTCATCTTGCTTGCTTGTTGATATTGCTTAATTTTAAAGTCCAAGGAAAAAATGGGTTTCTATATGACATTCTTGTCTATTGGATTGCATCCCATTGGTCAGATCTTTTCAACTCTCAACTTTTAAATTTTTGTATAGGATTAGTCTCTTCATCTCCTCCTATTTCTTAAATTTCAAATCTCTCCCCCTTTTCAAAATCTTCTTTGCTTGTAATTTCTAACTTAGACTCTTTATTGCAAATTAGAAACTTTGGCCTTATGCCATTGCATTTTTACACTCTTTTCTTAATCAAACTTGTAAATGAATTTAACCATATTGACTTAAAATTTCAAAAGACAAAAAGAACTAACACTCATTCAAACTCTTTTTAGGCCTTTTGTGCCTATTTCAAACTTAAATTTTTGTTAAAAGCGATTCACTCACTTTGAAATTGCTACCACGAACTACGAGGTTTTGATCCCTCATTTTATGTTGGTATGTAGGCACAAGTCCGAAGGTCTTGTTAAACACAAAAATATAATTAATGAATTCTTTTCTCATCCCCACACTCTATTTATTGCAAACATCTTTTATACCAAAACACATACACACATAAAAAAAGGGCTCCCTAAGAGTACCTAGGACACTTTAGGTGCTAACACCTTCCCTCTGTGTAACCAACCCCCTTACCTGTAATCTCTGGCCTTTTATTAGTTTTGATTTTAAAAAATCTTATCTTTGGGTTTTGTTCGTACTTTTCCCATTTCCTTTGGAAACAATAAAAGAGCGGTGGCGACTCTGGTTTTATTGACGTTAAGTTTATCCATAGCTTAATGGTCATGAATTTACCGCTACAGGCTCACTAAAAGCGCCTCTCTCCAACAACAATGACAAGCTTACCGTTCTTCACAAATTTAAGCTTCTGGTGTAAAGTGGATGTCACAGCTCCTGCTTCATGAATCCATGGACTTCTCAATAAATAACTATAGGCCGGGTGGATATCCATTACTTGGAGAGTAATTTGGAAATCATTCGGACCTATCTTCACTGGAAGGTGCACTTCACCAATGACAGTTTTACGAGAACCATCAAACTCTTTGACAATCACGCCACTGTATCTCATAGGGGCGCCTTGATAAGAAAGTCTGGACAGAGTTGACTTCAGAAGCACATTCAGAGATGAACCACTATCGACCAACACATTCGAAAGTGCGTCCTCCTTGTAATTCATCGAAATATGGAGTGCTAGGTTGTGATTTCTGCCTTCCTCGAGAAGCTCTTCATCATAAAAACTTAGATTATTGCAGGAAGTGATGTTAGCAACAATGTGGTCAAACTGATCCACAGTAACATCATGCTCAACATAGGTATGTTAAAGCACTTTCTGCAATGCCTCCTTATGCGCTTCAGAATTCATCAACAAAGACATCACCGAAATCTTTGACGGGGTTTGGAGCAGCTACTCCACCATATTGAACTCACACCTCTTTATCAACCTCAAAACTTCATCATCATCATTAGCCTTTAGCTTGCTGGATTCACCAGACTGACATACTGGAGCACTAACTGGACTTATCATTGGCATATCCATTTTCTTACTAATTGAAACATCCTCTACCTCCTTCGGAAAGACCGTACTGAAGACACGACCACTACGGGTTACCTTTGTAATATCAGCTATATTCGCCACAAAATCTGCTATGGGTAACGAAATTTCTTGACAGTTTTCCACCATTGTGATATTATACTAATAAGGCACAACTTTATCGGATGCATACGGGACAGGGCCCGCTAACCGTATTACAAACGGTGATACCGATCTATTAATGATGTTGTTGTTGCTGCTACCAAACTGAATTACTACCCTCTCAGGGGTCTTGAATACAGGAACAATCACATTCACATCATCTATATCCCTCGACTGTTGAATCTGGATTACATTCTCGTCCATCAACTTCTGGATACCCCTTTTGACAATCATACACCCACGGGGGTTCACACTACAGATTGCACAACCATCACGGTCGCGCTCACAATCACTGATCAAACACAGGGTTCTATGCATCTCCACCAGAGACCTACGGATATGTCGTACATCAAAAACTCAGAAATTCCCCGGACAACCATCCACCATGTTGACAGTAGCATTACCATTAGCAGGAAATGGATTGGTTTTCGCGTTAGGTGCACGGTCCTCAAAGGACACCATCCCACTCTTCACAAGCTTTTGTACTTCGTACTTCAACAAATAGAAATTCTCAATGTCATGGCCAGGGGCTCCCTGGTGAAAGGCACAACGGAGTTCAGGTTTGAACCACCATGGAAGTGGTTCGGGGATTTGAGGTGGATTTCTGGGTTGAAGTAGGTTCTTGAGAACCAACGATGGATATAAATCCGTGTATGTCATAGGAATAGGGTCAAAGGAGACCTTCTTTCTCTCAAAACTTTTTTGTTAGTTATTGTTGTTGTTGTTGTTGGTTCTTTGTTGCAGTTGTTATTGACGTTGTGTAGTGGGAAATTCATGACCATCAAGCTATGGGTAAGCTAGACGTCAATTAAACCAAAGTCGCCACCGCGCTTTTATTGTTTCCAAGGGAAAAGGAAAAAGTACGAACAAAACCCAAAGATAAGATGTTTTCAAATCAAAACTAATAAAATGCTAGAGATTACAGGTAAGGGGGTTGGTTACACAGAGGGAAGGTGTTAGTACCCAAAGTATCATAGGTACTTCTAGGGAGCCCTTTTTTGTGTGCATATGTATTTTTGTACAAAATGATGTTTGCAATAAATAGAGTGGAGGGATGAGAAAAGAATTCATTAATTATATTTTTGTGTTTGACAAGACCTTCGGGCTTGTGCCTACGTACCAACATAAAATGAGGGATCAAAACCTCGTAGATCGTGGTAACAATTTCAAAGTGGATGCATTGATTTTAACAAAAAATTTAGGTTTAACAAAGGCACAAAAGGCCTAAATAGGTTTGAATGAGTGTTAGTTCTTTTTGTATTTTGGAATTTTAAGTCAATTATGGTTAAGTTCATTTACAAGTTTGATTAAGAAAAGAGTTTAAAAAATTCAATGGCATAAGGCTAAAGTTTCTAATTTGCAATATGGTCTAAGTTTAGAAATTACAAACAAATAAGATTTTGAAAGAGGGGAGAGATTTGAAATTAAAGAAGTGGGGAAGAGATGAAGAGACTAATCCTAAGAAAAAATTTAAAAGTTAAGAGTTGAAAAGATTTGACCAATGGGCTACGATCCAATAGACAAGAATGTCATATAGAAACCCAAATTTCCCTTGGACTTTAGAATCAAGCAATATCAATACACAAATTGCAAGATGAAGAGAAAGGCATCAAATAAAGATAGCCCCATCCTAAGCTTAGAAACTTCATGATCTCCTTCATAATCTCTCATGTATCAGATGAATTTAAAGATAGGCACTAGGCACAGGTTCAAAGTAACAGCTTCAATAGAACCATGTAGCAGATGAACTCAGATGGGATCACAATACTTGCTTCAGATGAAGTTTCAGATCACAAGCACTTGGTTTCATGAAAGTTGGCATTGGCCAAGTCCTTTTGCATAGGGAGTGATGCCTAATTCTGAGTCCAATGCCTCAGATCAAATCCAACAATCCACACAAATGTCTTTTAGGGTTTTTATTGTTATTATGCACATTAAGGTCAAAAGACCACAACTGTTTATTGGGTTTAGACAGTGGCAGCGTCCGTACTTTCAACGACTTAGGTGAGGCCTCCATCAAGCAATACAAGTACAACATAGATATTGCTCCTGATCGTGACTAGTTAAGGTCCATGTCTCAGAAGGAGAAGGAGACGTTTAAAGAGTATGCGCAAAGGTGGAGAGAGCTTGCTGCTCAAATCAGTCCCCTATTGAAGGAGAAGGAAATGACGAAGATCTTCCTTAAAACTCTGAGTTCATTCTATTATGAGCGTATGATTTCCAGTCTCCCAATGACTTCACTGAAATGGTGAACATGTGGATGCGTTTAGAAGAGGGTGTCCGAGAGGGCCGTTTGTCTAAAGAAGAAGCATCTATGAGTAAGAAGTATTGAAGGAGTTTCTCTAAGAAGAAGGAGGGGGAAACCAATTGAGTATCTGTGGGGAGGAAAATGAGGCCTCATGTGAGGAAGAATTCCATGTCTCAGCATCATCATCAAGTATCCTCTGTCATTCCAGTATTTACCAATAATTCTGCTATTCAATCAGCACCAGTTCAGCATCAATAACAACAACAACAACAGCATACTCACAACAATCACAATTACAACAACAATCAGCATAATAATTTTGAAAGGAAGAAGGTCACTTTTGATCCCATTTGATGACTTATGTCGAACTGTATCCTTCTCTTGTCATCAATAATTTAATTCAGTAGAGGAATCCTCCGCATACACTTGAGCCTTTGCCATGGTGGTACAAGCCCGGTCTACATTGTGCTTTTCATCAGGGGGCACCTGGCCATGACATTGAGAATTGTTATCCATTAAAGTATGAAGTCCAGAAATTGATCAAAATTGGGATGGTGTCATTCGAGGACCGCACACCAAATGTCAAAGATAATCATTTGCCTGCTCATGGCAATTCTTATGTGAATATAGTAGATGGTTATCCTGGTAATTTCAGAGTTTTTGATGTTCATCGTATCCAAAGGTCTTTGGTGGAGATACATAGAACTTTGTGCTTGATTAGTGATTGTGAACATGATCATGATGGTTGTGTTATTTGTAGTGTTAATCCACGAGGATGCATAATTGTCAAGAGGGATATTCAGAAGTTGATGGATGAAGGTGTTATTCATATCAATCAATCCAGAGATATGGGTAATGATATGAATGTAATTGTGTCAGTGTTCAAGACTCTTGAGCGAGTAGTATTCAATTTGACTGCAGCAAAAGAGATAATAGATCGATATCACCGTTGGTAATACGGTTAGCGAGCCCAGTCCCATATGCATCCGATAAAGTTGTACATTACAAAAATAATGCTACTATGATTGAAAATGGGCAAGAGGTTCCTCCTCCCATAGCAAATTCAGTATTTAGCATTGTTGATGTTGTTAAGGTGACTCGTGGTGGTCGTGTATTTGGACCAATATCTCCGAATGTTGGGGAGGACGTTGTCGTTGGTAAGAAGGAGGGTGTTCCTTTGGTTAGTCATGTTAACGCTCCAATTTTTCAGTATGGTAAATCCAGCGGGTTGAAGGTTAAGGATGATGATAAGGTTCTCCAATTTATTAAGAAGAGTGAGTTCAATGTTGTGGAGCAGGTGCTCCAAACGCCATCAAAGATCTCTGTCTTATCTTTGTTGAAGAATTCCTAGGCATACCAAGAGGCGTTGCAGAAGGTGCTTGAGCAGGCGTATGTAGAGCATGATGTTACAGTTGATCAGTTTGATCATATCCTTGCTAATATCACTTCATGCAACAATTTGAGTTTCTATGATAAAGAGCTTCCCGAGGAAGGCAGAAATCATAACTTGGCCCTCCATATATCCATAAATTGTAAAGAAGATGCTATGTACAATGTTTTAGTAGACACAGGTTCGTCTTTGAATGTGCTACCCAAACCTACTTTGGCAAGGTTATCTTATCAAGGCGCACCCATGAGGTATAATTGTGTGGTTGTGAAAGCATTTGATGGTTCTCGTAAAAATGTCATTGGGGAAGTGGACCTTCTAGTTAAGATTGGTTCGAGTTATTTCCAAATTACTTTCCAAGTAATGGACATTCTCCCGGCCTACAACTGTTTATTGGGAAGGTCGTAGACTCATGAGGCCAGTGTTGTCACATCGATGCTACATCAGAAACTCAAATTTGTTAAGAATGGCAAGCTCGTTGTTGTTGGAGGAGATAAAGCGTTGTTGGAAAGCCATTTGTCGTCTCTCATATATGTTGAAGTTGTAGAAGAGTTGGAACTCCGTTCCAAGATTTGTCTATAGCTAATGAAGTTCAGTAGACTGGGGCATCCATGTGTTCTCTAAAATATGCACAAGAATTTGTTCAGGCTGGTGGCACAGACAAGCGGGGTCGTGTCGTAGAAGTCGTCGAGAACAAGAACTGGGTTGGTCTATGATTTCAACAAGGGATGTTCAAAGGAGATGTCAAGACTATGCAAAAAGTTTTGCACATTGGAGAGTTCATTCATAAAAAAGAAGAACACTTAGTTGCTATCATTAAAGAAGAAGATGAAGGAGGCAGCGCCAACTTTGTGACACACTGACATATTTGCAACAATTGGGTTGTTGTTGAAGTTCCTATTGTAGTCGATCGTTCAAAGTAATATGTCTTATTGTTTATGAAAAATCCTTCTCATATGCCTAAGGGATAAGTGAAACATTGTTAGGCATTTTCAAATCATAATCAATAAAATGCAATTTTATTCATCCACACTTATGTTGTTTTGACTTTTTTTATGAAAATGGTAATCACAAAAAACATAAATAAGCAATAATTTTTCTCATATATGCATAATATTTGTTTGCACTTCATATTTCTAAAATCAAAATATCAAATCATTATCCAGGTTGCTTCTCAAACCCATTGAATATAATGATCTTACTCCCTCTTCAAATTTTAATTTCCCTGTGTTTGAAGCTGAGGAAGAGAATGATGATGAAGATGTTCCTGATGAGTTATCCTGATTGCTTGAGCACGAGGAAAGAACCATTTAGCCGTTTTAGGAGCAGATTGAATTGGTCAACTTGGGTTCCGATGATGACATAAAGGAAGTCAAGATTGGGTCGCAGCTTCGTCCAAAGGTTAAGAAGGGGATGGTTAAGCGTCTCCGAGAATACTTTGATGTGTTTTCTTGGTCCTATCAAAATATGCCAGGTCTTGATACCGATATTGTGGAGCATAGATTGCCGCTGAAGCCAGAATGTTCACCGGTCAAGCAGAGGTTGAGAAGACCTCATCCTCATATGGCAGTGAAGATCAAGGAAGAAGTGAAAAAGCATATTGACGTCGGTTTCCTTGTCACCTCCGAATATCCGCAGTGGGTGGCCAATATTGTGCATGTTCCTAAGAAGTACGGAAAAGTCCGCATGTGTGTTGATTATAGAGATTTGAATAAAGTTAGTCCGAAAGATGATATTCCTCTGCCACACATTGATATATTGGTAGACAATATAGCTAAGTTCAATGTATTTTATTTTATGGATGGATTTTCCGGTTATAATCAGATTAAGATGGCACCCGAAGATATGGAGAAGACCATATTCATTACACCTTGGGGAACATTTTGTTATCGAGTGATGCCTTTCAGTTTGAAGAATGCTGGTGCAACGTACCAGAGAGCCATGACCACTCTTTTCCATGATATGATGCATAAAGAGATTGAGGTATATGTTAATGATATGATTGCCAAATCAAGGACTGAAGGTGAGCAAGTTGAGCATTTATTGAAATTATTCCAGCATTTGAGGAAGTATAAACTCCGCCTGAATCCTAATAAGTGTATATTTGGTGTTCGCTCTGGTAAGTTGTTGGGCTTTATTATCAATGAGAAAGGTATTGAAGTTGATCATGCCAAGGTCAAAGCAATACAAGAGATGCATGTACCCAAAACTGAGAAGCAATTCAGAGGTTTTCTCGGTCGCTTGAACTATATCCCAAGATTTATATCGCATATGACTGCCACATGTGCGCCTATATCCAAGCTCCTTCAGAAAGATCAGTCTTGTGATTGGACCGAGGATTGCCATAAATATTTTGACAGTATTAAAGAATATCTGCTAGAGCCTCTGATTCTGTCTCCGCCTGTTGAAGGAAGACCTTTGATCATGTATTTGACTGTGCTTGAAGAGAGTATGGGTTGTGTTCTTGGTCAGCAAGATGAATCTGGTAAGAAAGAATATGTTATTTACTACCTCAGTAAGAAGTTCACTGATTGTGAGTCTCTGTATTCTATGCTTGAGAAGACATGATGTGTTTTGGCTTGGGTTGCTAAGCGTCTGAGCCAATATATGTTGAATCATACTACTTGGTGAATATCCAAGATGGATCCAATCAAGTACATATTTGAAAAGCCTACTTTAACTGGGAGGATTGACCGTTGGCAGATGTTATTATCTGAGTATGATATTAAATATCGAGCTCATAAAGCGATTAAAGGTAGTATCTTGGCTGACCATTTGGCTCACCAACCTATTGATGATTATCAGTCAGTGTAGTTTGATTTTCCTGACGAATAGATATTATATTTGAAGATGAAAGATTGTGATGAACCATTGCTTGAATAAGGGTCAGAACCTAGTTCCCGTTGGGGCATGGTATTCTATGGATTTGTTAATTCATATGGTAATAGCATTGGGGCAGTGATGATTACTCCTCAAGGCACTCATTTTCCTTTTACAACTAGATTGACCTTTAAATGTACAAATAATATGGTTGAGTATGAAGCTTGCATTATGGGGCTTGAAGAAGCCATTGATCTCAGAATCAAATATCTTGACGTCTATGGAGATTCAACTTTGGTGGTTAATCAGATCAAAGGTGAATGGGAGACTAATCAACCCAGATTGATACCGTATAGAGATTATGAGAGGAGGATATCAACTTTATTTACAAAGGTTAAGTTTCATCATATCCCTCGAGATGAAAACCGGATGACAGATGCTCTCGCAACATTGGCTTCCATGATCGTGGTGAAGTTTTGGAATGAAGTTCCCAATCTAACTGTGATGCATCTTGATAGGCCAGCTCATGTGTTTGTTGTTGAATAAGTCAAGGATGATAAGCCATGGTATTATGATATCAAATGTTTCCTCTAAAGTCAGATTTACATGCTTTGGGCATCTTTGAAAGATAAGAAGACTTTGAGAAGATTAGCTGGCAACTTGTACCTAAATGGTGATGTGTTTTATAAGAGAAATTTCGATATGGTTTTGCTCGGATGCATGGATATACACAAAGCAGACTTATTGATGACAGAAGTCTATGAAGGTTCCTTTGGTACTCATTCTAACGGACATGCTATGGCAAAGAAGATGTTGAGAGCGGGTTACTATTGGCTGACATTGGAATCTGACTGTTGCAAGTTTGTGAAGAAATGCCACAAGTGTCAAATTTATATGGATACGATTCATGTTCCTCCAACACTTTTGAATTTCATTTCCTCTCCATGGCCCTTATCCATGTGGGGAATTGATATGATTAGCATGATTGAACCCAATGCATCAAATAGACATTGTTTCATTTAGTGTCTATTGATTACTTCACAAAATGGGTTGAAGCGGCATCGTATGCAAATGTGACCAAGCAAGTTATTGTAAGGTTTATCAAGAATCATATTATATGTCGGTATGGTGTACCAAGTAAGATCATTACTGATAATGGATCGAACTTAAATAACAATATGGTAGAATCTCTTTGCAAAGACTTCAAGATAGCACATCATAAATATTCTCCCTACATGCCCAAGGTGAATGGGGTTGTTGAAGCTGCGAACAAGAATATCAAGAAGATTATCCAGAAGATGGTTGTGACGTACAGAGATTGGCATGAAATGCTCCCATTTGCTTTGCATGGGTACCATAAATTTGTCATCACTTCAATAGGGGCAACCCTTTTCTCTCTTGTTTATGGCATGGAAGTTGTGCTCCCCGTAGAGGTTGAGATTCCATCATTGCGTGTGATGATGGAAGCCAAGTTGACTGAAGCTGAATGGTGTCAGACCAGATATGATCAGTTGAATTTGATTGAAGAGAAGAAATTGATTGTGATGTGTCATGGTCAATTATATTAGTAGAGAATGAAGAAAGCTTTTAATAGGAAGTTTAAGCCTCGTGTATTCTGAGAAGGTGACCTCGTGCTCAAGAAGATCTTATCGTTCATACATAATTCTAGGGGAAAATGGACTCCTAATTATGAAGGCACATATGTTGTTAAGAGAGCCTTCTCATCCGGTGCATTGATTCTTACAACTATGAATGGTGAAGAGTTCACTCGTCATGTGAATGTTGATGCAGTCAAGAAATACTTTGCCTAAAAAAGAAAAGAACAGCTCGCTAAGTTGAAAACCCGAAAGGGCAACTTAGGCAAAAATGAGTGTCTCGGTGGATTAAAAACTCAAAAGGACGATTCAGGAAAAAGTTAGAGACATAAAACAGGAAATCATCCTGGTAGATTGAGTACCCATCCTTAGGGAAATCTAGGCAAAAATTAGGGATTACGACAAGTAATTGCATCCGGCTAAATTTGATCGTTGAAGCAACGTTACCCGTCATCTGGTTTTGGTTTATCATTCTCAACCGAAGACAAAGCATAGTGGATTTCAAAGTTGGTAAGGAGAGTAGTGGTCATTGTATTCAATGTAGCCTTTCTCCATGTAATATACCATTTTCAAACATTGTAAAGATCCATGGAATCCCTCCATTTGCGTACTACCATTCTATTAAATAAAGTTGAGCCTTTATCCAATTATTTGCAATTGTTATTTGTTTCTGTTTAAATAAAACTGTATTATTATGATGATAATTTTGAAATAAATAAATCAATGAATAAACATTTTTCTGAAATAATAAGACATTTACTTTAAGAACATTGAATTCGAAAAGGAATGTCAACATCAATCTAAGAACGGTATGTCTTGACGTGTGAAGCATTGTTGCCTTCCCCAAGCAGTGTTCGGAGGAGTTTTCTCCCCCAAACAGTTCTCCGCGTATCCCAAGCGTGGATGATGTGTTATTCTCTTAACAGTTCATCATTATATCCCCAACTGAGGTCTTCATGAATTTTCATTCTCAATTTGCATTTGAACCCTGGATCCCCAGTGAAACCTTTATTTGGTTGACAGATCCCTAACATTGTGATTTGGTTATTGCATAGCCATGGCAGAGTTTCCCCTTTGTAAGTTTCTGCAGGCCGGTTGATTATTTTTGGTACCTTGGAATTGGTTTATTTCTCAATCTTCAAGAAGAGTCTTATGACTGTTGTTTTCTCTTAATGAATATGTTGTTGATTGCATCCTCATGTGGCTCTTGTTTTGTCCTGGAGAATTTTATTCCCCAGTGAAGTCTCCACAAAGTTGATATTTGATTGATGGAATCCTCAGTAAGTTGCTCGGTTCCCCACTCAGAGTTTTGCCTCTTGTTGTGATGTTGATCCCCAGTGGAGTTCCATCTTCTGTTGAAAGATCTCCCCATACGGGCAGTGTTTGATTCTGAGCAGTATTTGAAGTAGCCGTCTCCTGTAGGGTTGTCTCCCATTTGATATGGTGTTGACCTAAAATTCCCCGCATCGTTGACTTGTGGCTTTCAAGTATATATATATATATATATATATATATATATATATATATATATATATATATATATATATATATATATATATATATATATATATATATATATATATATATATATATATATATATATATATATATATATATATATATATATATATATTATCCCCCGCGAAGTTGCCAAACTGTATTTTCTCCTCTCCCAGATTGTTTGAGCTTTGTTAATCTTTGCTTATCCCTTATTTGGATTTTTTTTTAAATCCATATGATTGCTACTGATATATATATATATATATATATATATATATATATATATATATATATATATATATATATATATATATATATATATATATATATATATATATATATTCTTCATTTTTCTCTGAGCGCTGAGTCTTCAACATTTTTTTGGTCAAATACATGTTCTCCATGTCTTCCCCAACTAGAGTTGAGCATTTGATTTGGATTGTTATGTCCCTAGTCTTCCTTGAGTATATGGTAGTGTGTTGTTCCCAAGGAATTGAATATTTGAAGATAGGAATTATATCCTCGATGATTTATTTTCATCCCTAGCAGGTTCTCCAGTTGATGTTCCCATCTTGTTGAGATTAGTCGAGTATCTAGTTGTGATGATTGGATCTTTAGTGTTTTTTATCCTTTGGGCTAGTTTGTCGGTATAATCATATACATCCTCATGCATAAACATAGCATCAGATATTTCATTGTGCATTTTTACGCATTGACCTATTTTTCTGATCCACTGTTTTGGTGATATCATTTCCCCACGCAGATTTGGTGTGTCTGTCCTCCTTCAACGTAGAGTGTCATCCCCTTAAGCAGAAAGAGTTTATCCTTACTTCTTCCCCATTGAGTTATTTCCTCGTGGATGATTATTATTTTTGTTTCCTCCTCAGTTCATTATCTGGATGGAACCACTCCCCTTGAGTTATATTCTCATTGTGTTGAGTCTTGTTTGTCTGTTTCTTTCTAGTTCTTACCTAGATAGATCTTTTGGTCTCCAAGAGTTTATTGCCTAGTAAATGGTAATATCCTTCTTGATGCTGAGTACTTTACATGTGTTAGTTTACCCAGCAATCGATAAAAGGTAATTTATTTCTTTGTTTTCTACAGCAGATTCGCTTTCGTTTCTCGAACAAGTTTATCCTTGATACGTTCATCTAAACCGATTACGAATATTCTTCTTGATGAGTTTATCTTTGATATGTTCATCTTAATCGGTGACAAATATTCTCTCTTTGGTCTTCTTCCCAGTAACTGGTAGATCTAAGCCCTATTTTCTTTTGGTAGTTTATCCTTGATATGTTAATCCTAACCGGTGACAGATATTCTTCCTTCTGAGTTTATCTTTGATATGTTCACCCTAATTGGTGACGGATATTCTCTCTTCGATCTTCTACCCAGTAAATGATAGTTGTAAATCCTATTACTTTTAGTAGTATATCCTTGATATGTTTATCTTAATCGGTGACAGATATTCTTCCTTCTGAGTGTATCCTTGATATGTTCATCTTAAACAGTGACGGATATTCTCTCTTTGGTCTTCTATCTAGTAACTGGTAGTTGTAAACCCTATTTCTTTTGGTAGTCTATCCTTGATATGTTCATCTTAATCGGTGACGGATATTCTCTCTTTGGTCTTCTACCCAGTAACAGGTAGTTGTGAATCCTTATTTCCCAACAAGACTATCCTTGATATGTTTACCTTAACGGGTAACAGATATTCTTCTGTTGGTTTTCTTCCCAATAACCGATAGATGTAAATCCTATTCATTTCTGAGTTTATCCTTGATATGTTCACTTTAACTAGTGACGGATTTTCTCTCTTTGGTATTCTACCCAGTAACTGGTAGATATAAATCCTATGTCTTTTGCGGTCGATCACCTTTGTTAAGCTACCCTTTAACCGGTAGTGGTGATTTTCCTCGGTAGTCTATCCTCGATATGTTTACCCTAACCGGTAATGGATATTATTCCTTCGGTCTTTTATCCCCACAGGTAGTTGTAAATCATATTTCTTCATTTTTCCCTAGTAGGTTATTCTTACCCAATAACTGGTAATGGATATTCCTCATTTTCATCAGAGAGTCATCCTTGATATGTTTACCTTAACCGATAACGGATGTCCCTCCGTTCGAGTGTATTATCTTCTTCCCAGTAACAGGTGGTGGATAATATATCTCTTTTACTCCTGTGTTGAAGTTTTTCTTCCGCAGTTGAGTCTGGACTCGTATTTTCTTTGTGAAATCGAATCTCCTTTGGTTGTTTGGGTATTTCGGCTTTGTTTTCATTTATGCCTTTCCCCAGTGATTGTTTCTTGCTGTGTTGGTTTTATTCTGATACATGCAGATTCTTTTTCCCTAGTCCGAGTATTTCCATTGATTTATTTTCATGGAAATCCCCTCGTGTCTCCAGCAATTTTTAAGTCGTAGTCTGGCTTACGCGTAGCTTTTATCCCCCAGAGTCTTTGTCTCCTCAGTGAGTTTTTCCTTATGGAATGCATTATGCTCCTATGGACTTTCAATTTCTCTAGATTATTTTTCCTTTGTGGCAATATATTCCCCATAAAGATTATTTTTGCATTCATAACATATGCATCATAAGGTCTCTTAGGGACAAAAATTTAGTTCTTGTTGTTGTTATTTAAGTCCATTCTACCGCGTTGATACGAAGATTTTAACCTTCACATCCCCGGATAGAATGACCTTAAATAGGGGCAGATGTAAGACCCCAATTTTGACCCCTAAGATCCTTCATGCCATCTCATAACTTGGCATTGGTATTGGGATCATACCTTGGTATCCTCCTCACCTATCATTCATTGGGTTTGCATTGGGAGAGATCACCAAGCATTTTGTGATTGTATCATACTTTATTTTATTTGTTTACTAACCAAAGTATCAAAAATATGTCTGGTGTAGCTTTGTTTCTTTTGTAGGTAGTGTGTGTATCCACATATGCCTCATCAAGCTCACAACTAGGGTTTGAGACTCCCAATGCGAGGGATCAAGTTAAAAAATGTCCACATTGGTTCCATTCATCTTATATGGATCCCCATTTTCTTTATTTGTCATTTTGATCAAGAATTCACCAAGAGTTTGAAGCTTGTTTGTCAATGAAGCCTTAATTCATCTCGGTATCTTATGTGTCATCCTCGGCAAGTTTCTTCAACATTTGGTCAAATACATCATAAGCATATATTATCCTTCATGAGCCCCAAAGAGCAAAATAACATCAATTTTGCAAGTTGGTATAAGGAGGTTGGCCAGAAAAGTCAACTAGTCAAATCTAGGGTTCTCTAAACCCTATCTCCTACAAGTTTTGTGATATGAAAATTATTCCAAGAGAAACGTTGATCTTTATGACATTCCATTTAACTTTCAAGTTGGAATCAAGAGCTAATTTTGCATGGAAAGTTAGTTTTTATGGTGAATGATTATAGATCATTTTGTTTGTGCCCTAGATAGAAGGTCAACTTCCAAGAACCATAGCTTCCTCAATTTTTATGATATGAAGATTATTTAAGTTTCATGATTAATTTCAAGATGTCTTATTCAACTTTTCTTCTTTTAGAAAGGTCAAATTCCACTTGCAAGGGCATGTGCCGTGAGGAAACCATTATAGGTCCATTTGGGTCCTTATCATTGAACAAGCAATTTTCCTCAACTTTTAAAATCCATAACTACATCATGCTAGATCCAAATGGTGTCAAATTTTTGACCAAATTTAATATGATTGAAATATAAACAACTTTGAAGAAGGAACCAAAGTCATTTGAATCTCATAGCAAAAGTTATTCAAAATGGAAAAAAGGGTCATTTGACTTTTAACTTAGAAAATTTTCAAGTATGTTTGATTCCTCCAACTTCATGGCCAGAATTCATCATGTTCCAAGCTTCAAATGGAAAACATCCTAACATAAAAGTTGTTCCCCATGATCGTAGATTTCCAAAGAGTCCAAGATCAATCCATTTGGACAATAATTGAAGGGGTTGCACATAGTTTCTTTGCATGGCCCAATTTGGCAATTTTTGAACTCAAATGTTACACATCTTTGCATGGTTCCAAGTTATGATCTCAGCATCTATTGTGAATGAATTTGGAGTGGATTACATGATCATTTGGGCCTGAACACATTCCCATGCATCCATGCACATCAATTATTATTTTTGGATTCAAATTTCAAATGATGTAGAAATGAATTGCATTGCCTATAAATTAAACTCCATTACCTCGAATTCAAGGAGGACCATTGCCCAAGCTTTGCTCAGCAATCCCATAGCCATACTTGAGAGAATACCTTGAAGATTTATTTGAAATCGAAATTCTAGTTCAACTTCGGTTTCTTAACTAGAACTCCAAGGATTCATATCCCTTTTGATTCTAATCATCTCCTGCAAGCAAGAGGAAGCAAGGCCAAGTGGAATTGCATCAAGATCGAGCCTCATCACTGCAACCCGAAGGTGAGTTTTCTAGAAATTCAACTCTTCGATTCTCTCTCATTTCTTAATATTTTTGCTTGACTTGTTGTTGGCTGAAGTCCTACCAATGTAGGCATTGATATTGAGTTGCTTTGAGATTGAATCGAAGCAACTCAGTTTTGGAACCTCAATTTTCAACTCCACACTTCTCATTATAGGGTGAGAGTTACAAAACTTGGAGGTCATATTTGGAATCCTCATTATTTTCCCTTAAAATTGATGTATGATCCATTTATTTTAATGACATTTTAATCCTGACCAGTCCGGTGAGGTGGCCGGAGAAGACGATCGGAGCTAGGGCTCCGGTGGTGTATTGGCTAAGTCCATATTGTTTGATACCATAGCATTTTCTCATTTAATTCACTATAATTTTAATTTCAATCCAAAAATATGGGACTTTCACCAAAATTTTACAAATAATTTCCTCACCCCATTTATGAATTAAAATTAATTTTTGGATTGAATTTGATATTTTTAATGAATTTTGTGATTTTTGACTTGTTTTTAATTGATTTTAAATACTTTTGACTTTCAAAAAATGCCAAAAAAATAGTCAATGGTCCTTTGACCTATGATAAATCCCTTGGACATTTCTTTGGTGATTTGAAGGGATTTGAGGTTTTTCCCCTTTTTAAATGTAATTTTCTTCATTTGAAAATTGATTCAAATTTTTTAATTGCTTTAATATTTTGTTGAGATTTTGTTTTGACTTTTTTTTACTCAACTTCTATTTGGCCTTGATCTTGGTTAAATTGGACTTTAATTTGATCAATACCATTGGATTTAGGGGGTTGATGAAGTATGAACTTCATCCCTCAAAATGAATGGATGGTATTGATCAAGTGAGGTTCATCCCTTGGTCAATTTGGGATTTCTCACCTACTTCATATTACTTCTTCCCACATTCACTTCATGACCAATGATTTCTCAAAGATCAAATGCTAGTTGATTCATCAATGACCTTGTGTCAGATGAATCAACATAAGCTTGATTGAGATAGGTGCATCTCATCTTATTTTTATGTGTGGTATGCTTTAGGAGCTTGATCTTCATACCTTGTCTCTAGCATGCATTAACACCAATATTATTATTGTCCGGCCTCAGATAGTTGTGACTTCGACATAAGTCCAATTGTGATTGCTTAACATAGCGCTAAATTTGTCCAAAAGGCATAGCATTTTGGTAAGTGGGATTGTAAGTCTCCCATTACTTATGGTATTGTGTGAAGATTTTACCTCTTTTCCATTTATGAGAGCTAGTGGCATACTTGTTAATTTATCCAAGTTGGAGCTCTTATCATGAATGATGTCTAGGTTCAAATCTTTGTGCATGTGAGTGGATAGTTGAGTGTTCTCCAAAGAATGACTTAAACAATTTTCTTCTTCCACTAACATTCACTAACATCTCTTTAATTGACTTTATTTTAATGTTATTTACTTTAATGAAATTTAAATTCTTGCACTTATCATTCATTGTCATTTACATTCATGCAAATTGTTTATGTTTCGGTCATTTTCACTTTGCTCACTTGAGCCATACTTGTGCTTGTGATATTATTTTGTGCTTGTGATCTTTGTTATGTTTATGGTCTTAGGACCTTAAAATACCTAATAAAAACAAAAACCCTAAAAAATACATTGGTGGATTGTGGGACCTCTATCTGTGACTTGGTTTGGATCCTTGGGCTTAGAGTAGGCAACATCCCTGAGCTATGGAAGAGACTTGGCCAATGCCATTATTTTGATACCATTTCTTGGCCAATGTCATTCATCTGATACAAGCTAGAGAAACTCCTTTGGTTTATCTGTTATATTCATTTTCTTATCTTGGTATGAATTATTATTTTGATCTTATTAATATCATTTGATGCTTTCTGTTTGAGTATGTTTTCAAGGGATATTTCATATGATACATCTAAAAGACATTGAAGACTGCTTTCTTTGGAGTGCTTGATTGGATGTTTAGTTATCTTTATTTGATACCATTGGTCTTCTTATTAATTGCTTGGATGATTATACATTGTTTACTGCTTAATAATCCAAAGGAAATGGGTTTCTATCTGACACTATTGTCTTGTGGATGCTTCCCATTGGTTAGATATTTTCAACTTTAAAATTTTAAATCTTGTCTAGGATTATTCCTTTATCTCCTCCTCTTTATTTAATTTCAAAACTTCTCTCTCATTTTAAAACTTATTTGCTTGTGTTTTTTCAACTTTGACTTGTTTTAATGAGTAGAAACCTTGGCCTTATGCCATTGATTTTTAAAATATTTTCTTAATCAAACTTGTGAATAAACTTAATCATATTAACCGTATTTTCAAAAAGACAAAAAGAACTAATAACCTCATCTAATCATTTTGGCCACTTTGTGTTTTTTCCCTTTGAACTTTTCAAAAGAGAGCATTTAGATTTGAGTTATCTTTGGTTGAGGTATAATTCTCCCATTCCATGATAGACTAATTGTAAGTCTTTCCATTTATTAGGGGCTAGTGGCATACTTGTTCATTGAAACCAAGTTGGGACCCTCCCTTTTAAATGTTGTAAAGCCCTCATTATCGGTGGATGTTTGGTTGAGTATTCTCCCATTGATAACAAAAGATATTTAAGCTTTTATTAAAATCAATCCATCCATTTTTAAAATTTTTACCATGAACTACGAGGTTTTGATCCCTCATTTTTATGTTGGTACGTAGGCATAAGACCAAAGGTCTTGTCAAACACAAAAATTGTAAATAAATGAATTCTTTTCTCACCCCCTCATTCTAAATTTTTTTTTTTTGCAAACATCTTTTCAACTAAAACACTTGCAAGCAAAAAAGGGCTCCCTAGGACATTTTAGGTGTTAATACCTTTCTTATGTGTAACCAACCCCCTTACCTGTAATCTCTGACATTTTATTAGTTTTGATTTGAAAACTTCTTATCTTTGGGTTTTGTTCGTAGTTTTTCCTTTTCCTTTGGAAACAATAAAAACGCGGTGGCGACTCTGGTTTTATTGACATTGAGTTAACCAATAGCTCAGTGGTCATGAATTTACCGCTACAAATACCACCCTTTTGAAATCAAACACCATACTTCTTTGGATTCCATGCATATCCTTTTAGGAAGATTTAATCGGAGTCCATATTGTGAACCAAGAGATGTTTGTCTTGATGCCAAACACTTTATTCTTTAGTTTTGGCCAATATGTCTGTTTACTCTTCGGTTCAGAGTTTATTCCTTCATGGATCTAATATACCATTCTTATTTGGTTTCAAATTGTTTCTAACCTACAGTGATATATTGTTCCTTGTACCAAACATCATTTTCCTTTGAGCCTCATACATATCCTTTTAGGACGGAATAGTCGGAGTCCACCTTGTGAACCAAGATATGTTTGTCTTGATATCAAATATTTTATTCTTTATTTTTCTTGACAATATGCATGTTTACTCTTAGGTTCAAAGTTCATTTAACTTTATGGGTTCCCATGCTACCATTTTTTTGGTACAAGTTGTATTGTTCATCACTTTAATCATACCCTTTTAGTTGTGTTTGTCTTGTTAGTCCTAGTTGTGTAGGCAAACACTTCTTTGTTTCTTTCTTTATTTCCATGGTTCTGTGAACTATCGAGCTCTGGCTTTCTCATTGCATGGTTAGAATACGTAGCCACGAGGATGTGAATCCTTGGAGAGCACATTCCTAATCATTATTTATTCTGCCTTAGGGATCCACTCATATCTTTCATGATCCATCGTCTATCTTCAATCACTGAACCATTCACCCCAGTGACATACTGTCTCTTTGAAACCAGATACCATTTCCTCTATGGATTCCAATATACCCTTACCTTTGGTTCCAAACCATGCCTTTCAGTCACTTTTACCAAAGCCTTCAATTATTTGACTTTGGTTACTTTTCTCTATCACTCCATTCATCTTCATGATACATTCATCACATTCTACCTTCATTCACTTCATGTGATATACTTTTCCCTTTAGCCAAATACACTATCTCTTTGAGCTCCATCTTATGTTTTCTTGTGAACCCAAGAGATGTTTTCCTTGATGCCAAACACTTAATTCTTTGTTTTCCGTCATGACAATATAGTGGGTATGCTTTTATCCCTCCACATCTTAGTCTATACCACTTTTACTCTTGGGTTCATATTTCATCCCTTTTGGAGTCGAACAATACTATACTTTGGTTCAGACCATACTTTTTATCACAACTTCTTTTCACCTCCCTCCATTAGTTCTATAAACTACAGAGCTCTGAATTCCTTATTGCACTATAAGAATACGTAGGCATGAGGGCCCTAATCCTCTCCGAGCACTTTATATATTCTCTTTCCTTTCCCCTTATTCTTTTGCGAGTAATCCTTAGATATAACACCCATCCGAGCTTAAACAATTAAAATGGTTATCATTGAGTACAACGGATGTGAGTGGTGCTAATACCTTCCCCTTGCATAACTGACTTCCTTACCCATTTCTCTTCCCCCGGGTTTTATCGATGTTTTCCCTTCCGTTTGGGAATAAATAAAGTTCGATGACGACTCTATTGTATGTTTGAACGTGCGATGTGTTCGGGTATATTTCTGCTAGCTTCACTTTGCATTTTTAAATTTAGCTTTGGAGCAATCCATAGGTTTCTAAAGTTTTTTCTTTGATGATTTGGTGAACCAAAACTTAATGTGACAAGTAATTTTATGCTTTGGTAAATTCCACTCGATTTTGTACAAACTTGTGATTTCTACATCAAGTAATGAAAATTAATACTCTTGGTTTTCACTTGTATCTTTGTTTTCAAATCATTCAAGCACCTTACTACTTAAAAATGAATTTAAAAACTCCAACATGGGACTCTTAAGAGGCTTAATTCAAAAGTATCAAAACCATACCCAAATACTTCAAAGTTCACCTACCATAATAAACCAAATAAAAGAATCTTAGCTCTTTGTTGAATCACTCCTCATTAGATTTTTATGAAAAACAATGCACAACTTCTTCAGGCTCTAAATTGAGCTCACAATAAATTACAAGCATAGCCACCTTGAAACATGAGATAGTGCGAATAAGTTAAACCTATTTTTTTGCAAAATCCATGGTTTAGGAATATATAAGACATGTAAAACACGATGTACTAATGTAATAAAAATGAGAACTTCAAATAAAATTAAGACACGTCTGAATGCAAACAAGAATGAGGACATGAGAACTTCAAGACTCAAAGACTAACCTTGGATGAACATGGCCAAAGTCCAAATGGTTAATCCTAAGTAACTAACTTATTATTAGAAATATGTAAGAACAAATGGTCCGACCTAAAGTAAATGATATAAAATTTCGTACAACACTGAGGGTTTTCTTTAAAAAAAATAATCAAAAGGTAAGACGAATTTGGGATACGACAGTCTTCAATTGTGGGTTGGGTTTCATGATTCTATTTGATAGAAAATCTTCCTACTTGAGCTTGAGTGTACACACATGATAGAACTGTGAATTTTCGTGTTTACCTACTTGGCGTATGACTCGTTGGGTTGGCACGAGAGCCACACCTAGACTAGATCCACTTGAATGTACCATTTTCCTGCAAGCATTTTCTACAATGATGTATTTTCATTTAGATCCATGACACTAGGGTCCTTTTTGGGAACCTTCTTTTTGAAAGACTAGATCCTACCTATGAGAGGGATATGGGTTGCAGGAAACCTAAAAACTTTACCTACCTTTAAAATCATGTTCGGATTATCTATAATATGTCATACTTTTGAACCTATGATATTGCATATCTTTGCATCATATCAACATAAAAAAGATTGATTTAGCATATGCATACCATTTCCACGAAATCCAAAAGTGCTAGTCTTTGTTGAGCATTCCAAAGAAGATGATTACTTGCAGAAAGAATACCTATGGTTACAAGTTCAAGGATCCTAAGTTGAAAGCTCTGAGAGAGTTGGGATCCCGTTTGGTTCTTGATGACAAAGATGCTTTCAAAAGAAGCTATAGCAATTTCCTGAGTATCTTAAACACTAAAGTTAATATAATCGTAGTTTGTACCCTTGTACAATTTTACGGTCCTCCACTAAGATTCTTTACCTTTCGAGACTACCAGTTAGCTCCCACACTAGAAGAGTATTTACACATCTTGGGGATTGAGATCAAGAGTCAATCTTTGTTTACCAGCTCGAAGGAAATTCCTAAGTCTCACCAGATAGCTGAAGCTATTTACTTAGGAAAAAGGGATGTATAAATCAACCTCAAGCCTAAGGGTGATACTCATGGTTTTAGCATTAAATTCTTGATGGAGAAAGCTACAGCCTTCGCTGACATAGGAAATCAGGATGCTTTCAATGTGATACTTGCTCTCCTCATATATGAGATAGTCTTATTCCCCAACATCAAGGATTTTGTAAACTTGGCTTCAGTATGCATCTTCATGACCAAGAATCCCATTCCAACCTTACTTACTGATACTTATTGCTCAACTTGTTCGAGGAATAGCAAAAGAGTAGGAACTATTGTGTGATGTAATCCCTTTCTATATAGATGGTTCATGGCCCATTTACCCAAGAAGGGCCCTTTTAATGAAAACAAGGGTAATCTCAAATGGTTACAAAGGGTTATGTATTTAAAAATCAATGACATCTCTTGGTATTCTCGAGACTATGAAGGTATCATCATCATCTTTAGTTGTGGTAATTTCCCCAACGTACCTCTCATGGAAACTGTAGGGGGTATCAACTACATTTTGATCCTGGCTTTACGTCAATTGGGTTACCTGATGCTCGACAAACCCGATACTAAGCTATTAGACGAATTTGTCCTAACTGAAGGGGTTGATAATCCATAATTACTAAAGAGGGTAATCAGATCTTGGTACGAAATTCACCGTAAGCGGAAGACTGAGCTAGGTAAAAAGAATCACGTTGCTTACAAGCCATATGCACAATGGGTCAAGGAGAGGATCAAGGAGGTCATGTTTCCTTTTCCTTTGGATCCTTCCATGGATCCACAAACTTATGAAGAAACTCATGTTCTTATTGAAAAATTCAACAAACTCAAAGTTATCATCCAAGGACTGGAAAAAGAAAATGAAAAGTTACAATTGAGCCTCAATCGAGTCACTCGTGAAAAGAATGACATGAAGCTCGACCTCAACCAAAAGGCAAAGCAATTCCTCAAGAAAACAGAGATAGTCCAAGATAAGAGCAAAAAAAGAAGATGAATATGAGAATATTTAAGAGGAGCTGGTAGTATTCTCAACACCAAAAAACTAAGAGTTAGCCGAAGCACGTCGCCAAATTCATAAGATGGAGAATCGAACCAGACCATGAAAGCTAAAAAGGAAATGGAGGAAAATTTTGAAGCTCAAGTGAAAAGTCTCCAAGAAGAGCCTGGGGACAACCAAGAATACCTAAGGAGTGAACAATGCCAAAAGTAATAATTCAAAAAAAATCTCATTAGACGTCAGTTTGAGTTGGAAAAAGTTTTCAAAGAGATCTGCGAGCTCAAGGATCAAGACCCTCATCATAGGGTTGCTTACAATCAGCTGAGATAAGAAAGCTCATATTGGGAAGGTAGATGCCTTCACCTATAGGTTCTCATAGATCAAAGGTAAATGTTCATTTAGAACCTTTTCCAAGGTAGAAATTAGGAGTTAATTCAAAATCTTCTCTAAGATGTCCAAATATGGAGAGAGAAACATCTCGATCTATTAGAGTTGGAAAACTAGGTGGTTGAAGATGTTCCTGAAAAATCGAAGATGGCTTTTGCAATGATGATTCTTAAAAAAAATTGGAAAAAACTTTTTCATATCCCTTGGTTTTGATGATAACAAAGTACTTAAAGAACAAATGGGTATACTAACATATGTTTAAGTGTGCTACCTATGAAGGTAACCAACAAGTTCAAGAAGTTAAAGCAAATATTTTGGTTCAACAATATGAGTTATTCAGAATGATAGATGATGAGAACATTGAGACAATGTTCTCAAGATTTCAAGCTCTTGTGTCTGGACTTCAGTTCCTGAACATGAGCTACACTACTTTGGATTATGTCAAGAATATTCTTAGGATTCTTCCTGCCAAATGCAGACCCAAAGTCACTGATATTTCAGAATCTAAAGACTTAAAAACATTAAGTCTTGAAAATATTGTTAGCAATCTCCAAATTTATGACATGGAGCTAAATAGAGATGAGCCTGTAAAGCAATTCAAAACTCTAGCTTTAAATTCTGCTGGGAGATTTGAGAAATCTACTCAACCTAAGGTGAATAAATAAGCCACTCATAATGAAGCTTCTGGTGAATAATTTGATGATGATGAAATGGCTTTCATCATCAAAAGATTTCAACACTTGACCAAGAAGAAGAACAGATTTTCTGGTAGAAGCGGTGGCTTCAAAGAGTCAAGTTTAAGAGGAGATAAAGGTGACCAAAAAGGCTGCTTCAACTGTCAGAAGCCTGATCATTTCATTGTTAACTGTCCCGATTTGTAGAAGGACAAGGTAAAAAGAAAAGCTTCCAGAAGAACAACTTCAGAAGAAAGTTCAAGAAAAGTCTCATGGAAACATGGGAAGAACTTGACAATGAATAAGAAACTGATATATAAGAAGCTAATCTTGCTTTGATGGCCTTAAGTCTTTCAGACTCAGAATCAGAAGCTGGTTCTGACTCAGATTCAGAGGATACAAAAGAGGTATTTTCTAAACTCTCTAAATCTGATTTAATTGCTTTATGTCAGGATCTTATGGAAAGATTCCAGTAAAAAGACAGGCATATGAAAATTATAAATAAGCAATATGGTCTTATAAGAGATGAACTAAACTTCTCTAAAGACAAAATTGAAAAACTTGAAAGAGATCAAATTTCCTTAATAAGAGATAAGTCTGACAAACCTCTTGATAAGTATGAAACAACTCTTCAAGAGTTTGTCATATTCGGCTACAACAGAACCAAACTCGCATCTATGACCTATGGTGTAAGTAAGATAAAAGGATATAGGCTTGGTTTTCATCAAAAACCTTATAATCCTAGGACTGGTACTTTGATAAAACCATCAAAACCTTCTTCTTCAAGCACTGCTCAAAAGCAGTTGAATGCTTACTTTATGCTTGATGCTGAAAATAGTAAAACAAATTAACCAATCAGAACCTATAATAAATGACTCACAAGTTATGAATAAATCAGAATCTCATACTCAAAGGTCAAAAGTTCTAAGTAAACTAGAACCTAAGACTCTTAAGTCAGAGATTCTAAAGAATTCAGAACTCAAGGTTGTTGAATCAAAGGTTCCAAGAGGTTTAGAAGTCAAGGTCAAGACTTATCCAAGACAAAATATTTATAGACAAAAGTCTGGAATGAGTCTAGACCTTACTATAAAGCTAAGGCTCAAAGCAATTGGAAGCCCTGTAAAACTAACCTCAGAGGACCCATAAGAGTATGGGTACCAAAGAATAAGGTTATTTTTGTTTCAGATATACTAAAGGTAAAGATCAAAGTAACAATTGTTCCAGGAAAATGGTTTCTTACAACCTACAACAAGAAGAATGCCTACATTCCAAATCTTAACTCCGGAGGAGGAAGGAAATATGGAATTTGGAAGAAACCGATAAGACAAGATTACTGGTACTAGGAAGATATTAAATTGGTGCTTCAAACTCTTGGCTATATCTTTGAAGTTGGTCTAGTTGTTTTTGGGAAGTCTGAAAAGACTTTGGTTAGAACTCAGAAGAGCATTGTTGGAACAATATTGTTCCTCATAAACAATCTCATAAATCTAATTTGAAACTGAATAAAGAAAGATATGACTATCTTTTTGTTTTTATGCAACAGTTTCTAATCCTGAGAATCTTACTCTATTATCAAAATTTAATGATGTCTAGAAGCTACCTTAATCAAAAGCTCTGAAACATCTTCTGGTTAACTAATAGCCTCTAAATCATCTTAGCCTATGATACTATGAATAATATCAACTGCCTCTAATATGCATACAAACGAACATATTATGGTAACTGTCTCTAACATTTGTCCCTTACGTGTCATAATTTTTTAAACATCTTCTGACACGTGGATTGTAACTGTTGAGTAAAAACTCCTTGGTTTTTGGCTATTTGTCTTTATTATTGTGGTTGTTGTTTCTTTTTTTCTTTATGTTCTGTTTTGTTTAAATTTATTTTTCACTCAAAACACTCGAGTTATATCAGAAGCACACATTTCACTATCTCACTTCCTACACTATTGTCTTCTCTAACCTCCTCTAAAAAAAACCTTTTTCAAAAGAATCCTAGAAACCCTAAAATCTTCTTTAACAATGTCGTCCTCATCATCTTCTCAACATGACATGATTGTCGAATTTGGCAAAAGTTTAACTATCAAACCCAAATCCATGGATTTAAATCAGGATCATCTGAAGCTTTTGGTGGAACAAATTATTGACTTTGACTCATTAAATCAAAATGTGTATGATCTTTGGAGCTACTTCAGAGTTCAAGAGTGGTCTTCATTCTTTGATATGTTAAATGGACCAACTTACCCTTATCTTGCAAGAGATTTCTGGGTTAGGGAAGAAGTCTTTAATGAATATGCTACTTCTGAGAAACTCGGACTATTGGTAGAAAATGACAGTTCTTTGAAAGGAAAGAGTATATAAGAAGTGGGTTTAAAGAAGTTTGAGGAAGTTGATATTAGATCAGCAATAATGGGTGTTGATGTGATCATCACTCAGAAGATGATTGTTAAACTTTTGAAAGCACCAAACTCTAGAAGGTTTATTATGAACACTTAGGAGAATAGTCATGAAGTTGAATCCATCAAAAGATGTTTTTTTGTGAACTCTAGAAATTTTTGTTCTTCTGACTTTGGAAAAGTCAAGAACATGCGAAAGAATTTCAAGCTTTTGTTTAAAATTCTTATTATTTGTCTGATCCCCGGAGAAGGCAGCACTAATCAGGTTTCAAGGGATCATAAGCACTTCATCTTTTACTTAAATAATGAAGATAAGATCAATCTCTCAGTATATATCTTCAATCATCTATGTGAAGCCACTAAAAATAGCACAAAGCTTCGTAAAAAGAATATGCCATATGCAAGACTGTTACCTGAACTAGTTTATCAGGGCCATCTAATTGATGCCCTTAAAACATTGTCAGACAATGGGGATCTTAAGGAAATACATGGAAACATCTTGTCTACTTCTGTTCTTTCTAACATGAAGCTTTTGAGGAAAACTAATGTGAAAGATTCAAGGGTGCCTCTCTCAATTAGATGTACTAATCCTGACCATATTGAGGATTATCTTGTTATCGTCGGGATGGATAATCCTGAAGTAATTAGAACATACATTGAACAGGAATTCAAGGAGGGGGTGGTTATAAGACTCAAAGACTTACCCAACAAACCTACTGATGTATTCAATTCTTCTAAAAAGAGGGAGCAAGTTGCTTCAATTGCTCAGAAAGTTTCACATAAACCCTCTAAGAAGAAATTTATACATCATAAGGAGATTGAAAAATAGATTGAAGAAATCATTGCATCCACTGAGTTGATGCCCTCTAAAATAAGAAGTGGAAAATCTCCCAAGAAATTGGTTTCTTCATTTGTCTCATCAGAAGCACCTTTGAGGAAGAAGAGATTAATAAAGTTGTGTGAAATTGAAGAGAACGAGGAAGAAGAGGATGATGGTGTATCCTTGGTTAGGAGGAAGAAAGTTGCAGTTGTTGTTGCTCAGGAAAGTGTGGTAGAGCCTATCTTCAGAAGTGCTCAATTGTTAGCATCTATTATGTTGGATCAAAAAAAATCCAGAAACTTTTGATGCTTTGATTAAAGAGGTTGGTGGTGGTGGTGTTATGGAGTTTGTTGAGGTTCAGGCTGCTAAAGTTATTGCAAAATTAAATTCTGTTGAGACTGAAGCTTCTGGTATTCCATAAGAAGTTGTTTCATAAGTTGTTGTTGAAGAAAATCATGCTACTTCAGAAGCTCTAAACACTGATATGACAAGTATTAATCTAAACTTTATATCTAAAGATGGTTTTGATTACTCTACCCTAAACCACAAATCACCATCTCCCTCATCCAATCATTCCCCAAAACACCTTTCATCACCAGCTATTGAACCCACCTTTGTTCAGAACCAGAAAACTCTTTATTTTGGTTCTGAACAAC
This sequence comes from Lathyrus oleraceus, assembly GCF_024323335.1. Lineage (NCBI taxonomy): Eukaryota > Viridiplantae > Streptophyta > Magnoliopsida > Fabales > Fabaceae > Lathyrus > Lathyrus oleraceus. Next base: position 486,183,141 of record NC_066581.1, on the reverse strand, counting down.
CATTACCCCTTAAAATCATGCTCGAACCTCCCATAGATATTTCAAGTGGGAAATCTGCTTCTTCTAGTTCTGAATCATAATCTGATGAAGCAGGGTTTGATGCTCACCTTGGCCTAAAATCTACTACTCCTAAACTTGTCTCTATTAAACCCATCCAAGTCATTCCTATTCAAACCTTCTCTCCTGAAAAACAACAATCTAACCAAACGTGTTCTGCTTCTGAAGCTGAACATGTAACATTATCCAACCAGAAACTACCTTTCCACTATATTTTCAACCACATCAACCATCACCTCAGTCATCACCTCATAAAGAACCTAGTTTTGTTCAAACTCAACTCTCAGGTCAAGATGCATCTGAACACCAGGTTGAAACTAAAAAAAGTTCCCAGGATCTATCTCTGGTCAAATTCACATCTAAACCTAGAATTCAATCTGAACATATATCTTTTGACTTCCTTCATCCTGAAACCTTTGTAAACCATTTCTTTTTCCTTCGTAGGTTTTATTGATATTTTCTCTTTCCTTTTGGAACAAATAAAATTTGGTGGCAACTCTAATGTATTCGAGCGTGCGATGCGCTTGGATATTTTTCACGACGTGACATATTCTACAACTCCTATCTTTTGTAATATCATTTGTGTAGTTTGTTTTATATGTTTATTTGTTTACTTCTTGTATTCTTCATTTCATTTATTCATACCTAAGTGGTTGTATGACTATTTATTTTTGTTTTAAAACATTTTTAAGTGCATCATATTAATTATATGCATTTGAGAATTATTTTTTTTGTTCATGCATTATTTAATCTTCCATCCACATATGTTTTGATCACATATTTGTGTTGTTGTGTAGTTGTATGTCTACTTATGCATATTATTGCATTTAGCATGTCTATATTTATATATCTTAAATATATCCTTTGATGTTGTATATTCTTCTTAGTTATGATTAGATTATATTTTTCTCTTAATTATCATTTATATTGCTTATTATTTTACGTTTAGGCTCCTTAGCATCTATCTCTTTTATCTAGTCAAACATGGAGAATTTGTAATGTGAGTCTATATTTTATTTATGTGTTTTATGTTGTCTGTGCTCTTGCGCAATGTTTCATAGGGAGCACAAGAAAATGGATAAAAGCATAGATCACACTTTGCTTCTGATTAAACTCGACTCAATTCCAATGGTAAGCTTTCCAAGCATCAAAAATGGGGAGACTGAAGTTGCATTGCATGTCTCTGATACCTAAAAGGTTGTGGTTTTGATTGCTTATCTTTTAAGCTTTTCGTTTTTCTATTTTTGGCAGCGAGTCTCCTCGTCAATTGCACATTTTTGGATTGATTTTTAATCTGTATTTTAGCATACATAAATTAAAGTGTTTGATTATAACTTAAGCAGTATGATTGATATCAATCTATTGAGTTTTTTAATCAATCACTATTTTTGAGAATGATTAAACTCATGACTATAGTGGAATCTCAAAAAAAATTGAATTTGGTGAAAAAGAGATCCTGCCTTGGTGATTTGAATCGCATTATTTGTTTGACTAGAATCAGACTCAAAGAGCTCATGAATTAATTTCCATTTTCATATTTGAATCACATGAATGTCTAATTCGAATAATACCATTCCTATTAGAATCACACGAATGCTTGACTCGAATTGAACTGAACTGAGAATTCTCCTGGTTGCTTTTGGTACTCTTATTCGAATTACCAGTTTGTCTTATTTGAATCATGTGACTCAAATCACAGATGGTGTGACTCAAATCACACAAATGGGTTTCATATAGTTTTTTCTTCTTGATTCAAATCACTTAGTATTCTTATTACAATTATACCTATTGCTTTTGACTCAAATTATACATCATTTTTCTTTCATTTTATGCTAGATCTCCAACTCATATAAATATCATTTTCTTTCAAAACCTTCACAATGTTAGAAAACATACACTTCTAATATTGATTTGAAAAATCACAAATCACTTGTTCTCTCATTTTTTCAAAAGAGATTTGAATCTTTCTTGAATACTTGAAAACTATTTCTTTAATCTTCTACCTCATTATTTTTCCATTGTCACATGGATTTAAATATCATCTTTAGAGATTTGTGATTGTTAAGGATTGACACATGGATCTAAATCTCATATTTGGATATTTGTGATTGTTGAGGATTGACACATGGATCTAAATCTCGTCTTTGGAGATTTATGATTGTTGAGGAGATTCTGTTATTGGATCTAATGTTTCTTTGATATTTTTTTTAAATTTTTAGAGGTTCGTAAGGTGTGTGGTGTGGTGGTTGGTTTTGACATTTCCAATGGAAAAGAATAAGGTTCTTCTCTCCTGGTTCATCTTGGTAATATTATATGGAAGCCTAGAGATAAGGTGGGAGTTCTTATTAATCTTGGGGCAGACCGACACTCAAAATACCAGTAGGATTTAGGAAAGATTGTTTCATAATAGAGACTTTGGAGCATGATTGTTGGGGCTAGAAGATTCAAGGATACTTCGAGTAAAGATTTCATAAGAATTCAGTTCGGATACTATGTACAAATCAAGGGATCCAAATATAAATTTTTTATATTTTCAACCTGATTTTGATATTATGATTGTACTGAAAGTCGTGTAATTTGCTATAAATAATATTTGAAGACTAAATTTTTTTGATGGGCATCCATCGGATTGTGGGTTAAGCTTAGCGAGGATGATAGTTGAACCAAAATAAATCCTATTGTACTTTTTTCTCTCTCTTTCTCTCTCCTTTTCAATTTCATAGAAATTTCATGTTAGGTTATTTTTATCGCTTTCATAGAATAATATGTTGTTAGGTGTGTTCTTAGTAGAAATTTATTTGTTAAGTGTGGGTTTTGTTAGAATCAAAACTTTGAGTTTGTCTTGTTGAAGCTGAAAACTCTGATTGTAGAATCCATGTCGTATTGATATTGTACAAATACACATCTTGTGTAGTTTTGATATATATTCAATATATTGCATTGATTTGTATATTTTGGTAATTCTTTGATTCAATATTAATTTTCTTATTTACCGATTAAGTCATTATGTGAAACTTCTAATCTATAAGCATAATCTCTTTTATGCGTAAAAGTATGCTTCTGTTGTGCAAATAATTTTGTTTTTCACACTCTAATAAGATCTTTTAAAATTATTTTAAACTAATGTTTTTAACTGGAAGGTCTATTTACCCCTCCCCCCCCCCCCCTCTAGACTGTTGCATACTTCATATTCTCGCCAAACATTCTAGACCAAGATATATTAAATACCTGCTCCGTGAGTTGTGTGATGGTTCAATACATTCTAGGTCATAGTTATTGGTCCATTTAAATGGCCAAGAATTGTTGTCCCCTAAACCCTTGCCTCTGCTCTATAAGATAAGGGATTTGTTGCGTTTGTCATCTTCTGTCGATCGTAACCCTACTTGAGTTGAAAGTCAATATGTAACATCATTGTCATTGGGAACTCGCACCTTAAATGGATCTCATGCTTTAGTTGTATTTTGATATGCTTTATTATGATGACCTTTGGGAACAATGGTACTTTAGTGCTTTCTTGATTTTGGGTGAGAATATAGACACAAAGAGGTCTAGAAGAGGGATTGAATAGACTTATCCCCAAAAAGACAATTTCAAAAACATTTTGGTCCCATAAACGAAATCAAATATTTTAATATATGCATAAGGAAAACACAACACTGTGAGAGCTTGGAAGAATCTCAATAAATTTAAACCAACTAAATTATTACATGATATCACTAAGGACTTGATTACTTATAATGCAAGTCAATTACAAGATGACCAAATATGCTTTAAACAAAGTGATTTTAAAACATTTTACATAGATACTCATTCAAGACATAATTGAATTTTGATGATCCAATTAGATTGATACGTCACAGACCTAAGCTTACATATTAAATCTCTATAAGCATGGTTTAACCTAAATGGCATACAAACGATGCAATAATGCACTAACACAATAGCAACATTAATTAATGCTAGAAAATTAAGGAGGTAAGGGAAGAGAGAAAAGATACACAGAGATATATAGTGGTTTGGAATTCGTCCTTGCTTTGCCTACTTCACTCTTCAATGGTGTTAATGAACCATCAGGAAATAATCACGATCTTCCATTATTTTGATAAGTTTGGTACAAGCATTTTGATTATAACGAAATATCACACGATAAATCCCTTTGTTAATGCAGACACTGAAACTGCTAACAAAACTAAGATCCCTAAAGATCTTGATCCAATAACCTTGCTATCCACAATAACCTGCTCCAAGTATTCGTGTGTGGCAATCCACCTGATCTCGTCGAGTTCTTGTCTGAGTGATTTCCATTAGTTAAGCGTTTATTGAACAACTCCCAACTTTGTCTATGAATAGTATTTACACAACTTCACCAAAGTTTGACATCTTAAAACTCTATCTTACAAACAGTTTGTACTCGACCTCACCAAAGTCTTCCATGGAGTATAATGAAACTCCCTTCTTGATATATAACAATAAAAAACAAACAGCATTCAAGAAAAAATATTTGCACCTATTACAAACAATAATCTTCACACAAAAACATTAGATACCCTAATGTACCACTAGACTCCCTCAAACACTCAATTTTTAGGTATGAAGGTCCACAATAATGGAAAAAGATTAAGGATGGAGATGGTGAGCAGTGCCAAAGAATTTCACGCACACTCTAATTCACAAGGTGTTACTCAAGTAATTAAGTGTTATTGAATGAAAAACACACATACAAGGTTCTCTCAAATTTCTGGATAAATGGGTCTTGTTTCTTGATGGATTTCATGAGCTTGATCAACCATGAATCACTACAAGTTTAAAAAACTTGCTCTCTCTAGTTTTCCTCAAAATAAAAATAAATTACACAAGAACAAAGTGTAACAAAAAGAAAGTGAATATGACATGGATTAACACTCAAGAAGTTATATCTATGGGTTTCACACACTTTTTTGGATCAAAGAACAACTATTTAAATCTAAGGTGGAAAATTGGATTTGGGATGTTATGATTCGAGTCAACAAGAAGGCATGATTCGAATCACAAGGTGTTGTGATTTGATTCAAGTTCAATTCATGATTTGAGTCAATTTAGCATAGCCCATTCCTAGATTTTATAGAGAGTTATGATTCGAGTCAAAATTAAAACATGATTCGAGTCACATTAGGTTGTGATTTAAGTCAAGTTAAAATTATGATTTGAGTCAAGTAACATTTATGATTCGAGTCAAATCATCTTGAGGCAAATTCAAATTTTCACAATATCCATGATTCGAAACATGCATAACACATGATTCGAATAAAATGACTTTAAACCTTGATCTAAGTGTTCTAACTTGTGATCCAAGCAACATCTGATGAAACGAAAAAAAGAAATTTGTTAGGCTAAAAAAGAAACATTATCATGGATCAAAAAGGAACACTATCATGGATCAAGACTCTAATTTATTGAATAATGAAGGGTCTTAGTGATACAAAACTATATAGCCGAAGTGGACACAATACAACTCAAATTGCGAAAGAATTATAAACACTCGAATATTTGAATAAAAAGAAAATTACAAATAAGCAAATAAACATTATCATATACATTCAAATTGACGAAAATATCAAAACAAAGAAAACAAAACCATATGATAATGTGACTACAATTTCAATCTTGATTGTTGATAGCGTCTATTTTATTTTTTTACCAAGGCATTGCTC